>NW_008824808.1:1243617-1254947 GCF_000699105.1 Pygoscelis adeliae
TAAGCGTTGTCGTCTCTCCGCGCCAGGTCCTGCATCCTCAGTGAGGTGTCCACGCGCTCCCGCTCTAAGCTGCCTTCGGGGAAGAACGTCCTCCTGCTGGGTGAGAAGAGCATCCCGATCCCCTTCCCCTCCCTGCCGCACGCAGGCTAGCTCCTTAACCCTCTCTTGGGCGTCTGGAGCTTCTCTTGTTTAGTGCCCGAAGGGAGGGGAGGGGTGATGGTGGCAAGGTGCTCACTTAACCCTCTCGCTTCTTCCCTTGCATGTTTTTGCTTCATTTTGGATATCCAACGTTCAGAGATGCTTTAGATATCCCACTCATCGTAGGTACCCCGCCATAATACCCTTACTATCCTTCCCCCACTGTAGCTCCTTAGGTAGAGATGGCTTGGAAGGGTGTATTTTATTGTCTTTCTCCCCCGATGACTGTTGACTTCGGGGTGTGTGCGGGTCCTTCAACCTTTTCTGACCCTCCCCCCCCCCCCCGTTCGTGCAACCAGTGCTGCTTGCTGGTCCTTATGGTGTGTCATACCGTATGGGCCACGGAAGCAATTTTTGTATCAATGACGGCTGCTCCCTGTTGGCCGGAGGGCGGGGTAGGCTGTATGGGCGTGTTGGTTGCGTCCTGCCCACATGCGCCGAGCTTGTCAGCAGCAATATCATCAGCAAGTTGTGCAGCAGCAGCGGCATCGTTTACTGCTGCTGGCTTTCATTGTGTTCTGTTATCTCCACCCAGTGCATTAGTCCAACCTTGCGTTTGGCAAGGATTAGGAGTTACAGAATGGGACTTTGATAGGGCGATAATGAGAGATCCAGCTATTATTCAGTGTTGAGGGAAAGAAGAAAAATGATATGTCAAGCAAAATTAAAAACTTAATGAGGGAGGGGGAGAAATGGATGCTCTCAAATCTGTGTGTGTATGTGTATATATTATTGCTATTATTATTAGCGGGGGGGTGGTGGTGTCTGAAAGATTATTAAATACTATTGCCAGTAGACAATGAATCCGAGCAGATGGATTTGTTAATTAGCTGCTTCTTCCCTCCTTTGCCAACCTCCCTGTCCCCAGAAAGAACTGTGTGTTAGTATTTGGAAACACCGTTAAAACCCAGTGAAGATAGTCATGTGGACTCTATGCACACTATGATTCTATGTGCACACTATGATTCTGTGTAGTCTTGTGGTTTGTACTCTCTTGAGGTTTTTCAAGTTAAGTTTTTTTCCTCCGTAATCCTAAAGCAATCACTGTGACCCTTCCTGTTCTGATAAGCTGAGTGGTGGCTTAAAACTGACTATGAAGGAGGAAACTGTGCAAGGATGATGGGATGGTCTAGTGAACCTGTTACAAGACTTACTACCCTTTAATCTGTTGCTTTTTATGTTATGTAATTAAGTAGGATATTGAGATAGAAAGTTCTATTGATACTAAAGAAAGGAAACATTTCGTAATGAGTGACGGCTTTTTATGTGATATTTTGAAACTAAATTGGATGATTGTCCTTGCTGAAGTTGGAAGATTCTTCTTCAAGCTGTGATCCTTGTCAAGAAGATTACACTCTTGTTTTTCCTCTCCCTTCATAGTAAGGCAATCCTTAGTACTCAGTAACTGGAGACTGCTTCCTTCAGAACTAGAGAGGGCACCACAGAATGTTTCCAAATGCTCATTTAGTTTGTGATGTTTAATCTGTTGTATAGAAATTTCTTTTTACCCATTTATGTAGGGGTTATAGAATGACTTAATGTAACACTTTTTCCTTTTTTGACATATTTTTAAAGATGTGCAGATTTGTAGAAGAAATTCTAGTTCTTTCTTAGGAATTGTGTTTTCTAGAAGGCCATGGTCCAAGGAAAAAAAAAAGTTTGGCGTGTATTTAGGAAAAAGAGCATCAGATCTGAGGACTGGCCAGTGAGGACCATGGCCATGTTCTTTGTGAGAATACCTAATCCATGTATCACACTCTGCTGTTCACTTACAAGTCATGATGCTGCTCCTGAAGCATACTGGCACAGGAAAAGAGGTCTTATGTATTCTGTATTGGACAGATTCAGTATGTGAAGTTCTGTCTCTTCAGGTTCTTAACTGAGAAATTGCAAACACACAGCTCATCTCACACTTCCTCTATATAAAGCATTGTTCCTTTAAATAGTTTTGTACTAGCTTTTGTTGTTAATACAGATCACTTCTTGCCATGACTATTTTCAGTTTCATCCTTCTTTGAATACTTTTAAGCAGGAGTTGTAAAGCTGACCAGGGCCTTGATGGTTTTCGCTCATTTTGTGGTAGGCAAATATTTGCAGTACAAACAGTTATATTGGTCAAAACTTCCCAGCTGAAACATGATATATAGTGACAAATGAATGCTTATTTTCAATACAAACTGCATTAAAAAAAAACATCCCCTAAGCCTCCCGCCCCTCCCCCAAAAAAACCACAGAAAAAAACACCAGAAAAACCCACCACTTAGTGTTCCTTTGTTTGCTAGGACAAGTTTTCTGATTTGCCTACAGCATTTATATTTTTCAAACACTGCATACACTTGAATGTCGAGTTGTTCTGGGAACCTGGCTATGTCTGGCATGCTAATTCTGCTATTTCAGTATTTATTTTTAGCTATCTTAACATCTCATTTTTAAGAACCTGGAAAGCAGTTCAAGACATCACAGAAATAACTAAAGGAAACTGGAATGCCAAATGTTAATCTCTAGATATGGCATACGGTTTTGTGAAGTGAAGGTTAACATATAATACTGGTAATTCTCTGCTCAAAATCAGCCAAAAGAACTTCATTAGCTTATAATTTTACTTCTCCAAAATTGTTTCACTTACAGACATTTTTTCAATAACTGTTTTTCTGTGAAGACTTTAAACTTTGGCACTGCTTGTAGCATAAAAGCGTTTTTCTGTTCTTGTATGAACAAATAATAAAAATGCAAGCTTTCCTAAACTTTTCTGTAAGGCAAGTATGCTCTGATTCCTAGGCAGTTCTGTCATAGTGACCATAGCTACCTCATTTAGCAAACTATACCAGCAGAAAACGTAAGATGTCCCTGCTTTCTTAAGGAAATTGGGTGTTCTCAGTGACATTTCTAGCTAGTTTTTGCAGCTAGCCAAAGGAGTGTGTTTTTGTTGTTGTTGCTGGGGGGTTTGTTCTTCTTCTTTTTTTCTCCTGGACTGTCTCTTCTGCTCACTTGTGTAATAAAGGTAGCTGGTCAGAGGAGATGCTTTTTGTTGAGTGTGGTGAGAAAACTGATGCTTGTAACTGGGAGCTCTCTTGTTCATTCCCTTCCTGATATAATTGTATCTGAACCAGCAAGTGGAATAGATGGAGCAGCTAAGAAGTCACCATCGCAGGTTACGGATGGAATCCATAGTGCTATAGAATGTGTGAAGGCTTGGATTCAGAGACCCGAACTAACCATTTATCCAATAAACTGCAGCATGCATTAAAAAATTAAAGTCATTCCAGGATGCACAAGAAAACAGGCTCCCAGCTTGCAAGTGAACTGAATAGTTGCTTTCTATCTGGCTTTGTATTTCATACGTTCCTCTGTCTCTGAAGCGTAGTAGATTCTTTGCCTGCGATTCCAATGATGTCAAACCATCCAGTGACACGTGTACACCTCACTCCAAGTGTCTGTATTGTACACTTATGCTTCTACTGAATCACTAGCATTTTGGTTTTCTTTATGCATTTTACCCCACTCGATGATAAAGGCTTTGAGTTTAGTGGGCAGTGAGTGTTCAACTGCCTTGTGTCCACATTTTCTCTTTACCCCAGACATCTCACTTTTCAGGGCCAGGCCTGTTTGTTTGAATCTTTGAGCTCTGCTCCTGTCCAGTGGCTGTCAGGATGCTTGGGAAGAAATTTCCACAGTCTACAGCTAACTTATAGGTACACTTTTCTGTGTGTACATGTATTGGGAATGGCCGTTATTGTAGAAAATGGTACATCTTGAAGAGCAGTTTTAGCTTGCTACTTTCTTTTAGTGGACCCATGGAATATAGTGAACTTCAAAATTAAGTTTTGATACAGCAAATTGTTATGAGTATATAAAATCAATATAAAATCTGCTTATTTAAATTTGTACTCAACACTATAAAATTACTTTTCTGCTTTATTTTTTCCTATTCAAATAGCTGAAAGTTTTGCTGTGATCATTTTATCATTAGAGCTGATGAAATAATACTTGCTGATACTGTCCATATTGTTCATCTCAACTGCCGCAGTACTAGAGAATTAAGAAACGTTTAAGTCAGATAGCTTCTTTTCTTCCTCCTCTTGCAACTTCTTCACCTTCTACAGGCAATGAAAGCCTTCCAAACATAGCCAAGTTTTGTTTCAATCAGCAGAGCTATATTTCTAAAGTGTCAATTGTTTTGATGGGGCATTGACCTAGATAAAATTCTAATTGCTTGTTTTGCAGCTGCTTTTTTTTTTTTTTAGAACTCAGTAGTAGTACTTCATAGTGTCCTTCCTGCTATAATACCTTTCCAAAAAGCCAGAATTGCATGGATGCTGTGTAGTAAAACTTACTTAGAACAGCACGGGATGTTATGAAATTCTTGAATTGCATTTATTTTAATTTGTCTCTGCTTTGCCAGAGATGCTGCTGATTACTGGGTCTATCTCTGAAATAGCTCCAAAGGTGAGGAACAGTGAAAGGAATTGTGCTTCTGTGTTCTCCAGGCAGGTTAGTGGCAGGAGTACTGATAAAGATGTCCCTTTGATAGTAACATGGGATTATTCTATTTTGGTAGTGAACCTGGCTAAAATACACTAGATGACTTACTGCTGTGTTAAAGGAGAAGGCTTCCATTAGAGATGTATGCTGTTCATATTCACTACAGAATTCTCTGCAATATTTGGCTTTCTCTGACTGTGGGTTTCTCCAAGCATAAGTAACACTGTGACTGCTGTACCTGTTTCCACAGTCAGGCTGTGTATTCTTGTGGTGCAGGACTTGACAACAAAAGGCATGCTGGAACAGTTGCTTACAATCTGTTTTCTATCATGTAATGCAGAAATGCAATTAAGGTGCTCCTCGGAAAAGTTATATAATTTTTCAGTGCCACAAAGATACCAAACAAATCATATGTGAGAAGAAAGACTTATCTGGTGGAGTAAAATAAACTTAGAGGAGGAGAAGTTTTTTGTCCAATGAGTTAATTATAATTTAGTGGCAAGTTATTTGAAGACTTGATATGACCTACTTATTGTGAACTTCTATGTTGTTTTGAGGGATTCTAGAGAAGGATCTCATCAGCGTAATTAATTTTGTTCTTCAGTTCTCTGAAAGCAAACTAAATTTGGCCTACTTTGATTATTTTGGTCTTGTTCTGCAAAAGGCATTCTTCAATTACTATAGTACGCGTAAACAAGTCTCTCTCACTAACATGTGGCTGTGGAAAAGGCAGCTATTAGCTTGTGAGAACTGTTTTATCTTGAAAATAGCTATAGTACACGTGCTTGGTTCTAGTAGGAAGAAGACTGTTGAAGACTATCTCCGCTCCACTGTATTAGGATTCAGACATTCCACATGGTGTGGAATAGAAATGGCTCTGTGATTCTGGGAAGGCATCTTTGCCCTGTTTGATAACTCAGGTTTGGGTTTGATGACTTTGTTCTATCATATTTGAGTGAGGTGGGTTTTTTCTATTAATAAAAATTTTAAATATTTCATGTTAGAAATACTAGATGTTGTGAATTTTCTGCCCAGAAGCTGTCTTTGTTTTCTAAAAAGTACAAAGCTAGTTCACAAAAATATGCCTTTGGGGGGGGGCAGAAGGGATTAATTAGGACCATTGTCTCTAGTTTTGCTTGGCCTTGCTTCAATATATTTTTTAGAGATGAGTTGTATAATTCCCATATCAAGCTGAATTTTAATTGCTGGTTTTAAAAAGCAGACAAAAAACCTCCATCAAGGAACCAGTAGGATTATAGATTACACACAGTTAAGTGCATCCAGGGCTTTTCAAAGAGCTGTTGGAAAAAAATCAGAGCCCTGGATGGAAGGGGGGCAGACCAACAATACTGATGATACAAAAGAAACATTCACCTCTTGCTTCTTTGCCTTGCCATATTTTAAGCACACTTGACACTTTACAGTGGAGAAACAATTTAAATAAAAAGTCAAAACTCACGTCTGTCCTGGAGATTACATACTGGTTGCTTTTCCATGTAGAGACTTCTGTGAGGAGTAAGAAATACCTTGTTTTAAGACAAGTGAAAATCTACTTCTGTTTTCATTTTCTAAACTGAAAGAAATGTGGAAATAGCATGAATAGTAAATATTCTTAATTTTAAAATGTTTAACTGAAAGTTTAGAGAAGGTCTGCAATAGAGAGCCTAAGTTCTCTGTAACGTGATAGTTTCTGGTTGAACAGTTTAAGTAGCAGTTCAATAGATAAGTGCTTGCTTGCCTGCATTCACAGAAGGCGATTCGTTCACCTCATTGCCCATCCTTCCCATCTATGGGTGACCGTTCTGCTAAATTCTGTATTGTAGCAGAACATTTAGTGATACTCCATCATCTGCTTCAGTAAACATACTCTTTGCCTGGAGTAGTGAGAAGGGAGGAGGCTGGGCAGGGTTTTGTATTACAGCTTCCTATATCTTTGAGGGCAGGAACAAGAAGGACCATCATCAAACTCTGCTTTGTAGACAGAGTAGCACCTTGGACAGAGAAGCTTTGACGAACACAACCCCAAACTTGAGCTCATCAGAGGAGTGAAGCGTAGCAGTGCGGGGATAAAAATGAAACAGCTTTTGTTTAGCTAAGACACTCCGTTTTCTTAACAAGATGGTGAAATACTGTGTGTAAGCAGATTGGTTTGGCTTTGTTTCAACTGCTTCCTAGCCTGACTTTTCTGCAAAATTAAATCTGTTGTCCCTCTTTTACTTGTGTTCAGCTTTGGTGTATAGCACTGCTTGCTAGAAGCATCACTTCTGTTTCCTCACTGTAGTATTAATGTGTAAGTGCAGTTTGATGTAATGGAGAATTTTAGTTCTTTAGGATTTTCTCTGGAAAAGGAGGACCTTTTATGTTACTTGCAAAAGAAGGGTGCAAAATCTTAAATTTGCAACTGTCTACTTGATTTTTACTCTACCTTGCAATTCTATATCGAGAATTGTGTGTCAGAAATGTTTTGCTCTGTGAGCTTACGTACGGAAGTCAATTGTTAATTTGATTATCACACAGTTAGAAATAAAGAGGCTAAAGGATTTTCTATCTCAAAATTTTGGAGGGAAGAGGAGGATGATGACTCTTTTTGAAGGTGCATGTGGGTCTGTTTTATATATTGCTTCAGTAGCACTTGGAAAAAAATCATCTGTTTCACAATATTAATATGCAATGATGTTTAAGTCTGAGGAATATGAATTTCCCTTTTGTCTAAAACAGGAGCATTACTTTTTCATATACTTTAGAGATATCCAGAGACAACGAAAAAGATAAATACGCTTAAATGTCTTAGGGTTTGTAATTTCAAACCCTATATAGTGTGTATATATGTATTCTTATTGAGAAATTATTTTTTTTAAAAAGCATATATACTTTTATATATGTCCCTGGTAGTACTTAATGCTAACTGCATTACTATGCTGTACACTATCCATCAAACCTAAAATAGCTAATAGACTTCAATTTCCTCACAAATATTTCCCCCCTCCTCTGATGGAGAGAAGCTTCTATGCATACTAAAGGCGTTACAATAAAATGTTTGAGTTTTGAGAAGTCTTAAAAGCTAGCATTGCATGCACTTAGAATTAATTTTCTAATGAGATTTGTAATAACTATTCAGGAGTTTTAGATAAGCACTGGTTTAAGATTGACATTCTTGCTGAAGAATAACTACAAAGCAAAATTATACTGCTGCTCTTTCCCAGCATAACTTGATATATTCAAATTGTGTTGACTTTTCAGGTCTTATATTGAAGACTTTACATTGGAAAAAATAAACCAATAACAAGGATACAAATACATTTGCAGCTGACACAACTTTAAAAGGTATATGCAACATACTAAAAATAGAAAGCAGAGGTAGATGGAACCTCAAGTCTTAGCAAGTTCCCTTGGCCAAGGCAGTCGTCTTTTCCTAACTTTTTATGATGAATTGTGTGGGCAAAAGGAGGAAGTTCTTATGTCTCATACGATGGTCCTGGTTTTACTTTCTGACAGCTTTTTCCATAATATTGACTCTAACTGGGCTTAAATCTATTGAGAACTCTGGGTCTCCTGTGGAATAGGGCACATTCAGCTAGGCAGCCATCTTGCACCCTTGCAAGTGAGTCGTCCTATTTGTAGACCAGTTGCTTTATGCATTGCTAACTTGTTTTGGACCACTTGTCAGTATTGCTTCTAACCCTTTTCTTCACAGATCTTCTGGTTTCTCTTATATTATCTGCAAACTATACTAGTCTCTTCATTTACCTGAGTAATGAATGAAAGTGGTACCAATCTCTTCAAACTTCACTGATGCATCATTCTGGCTTTCTAGTGGATGATGAGCACTGCCCTCTGCATGCAGTAACTTGTATGATACAGTTACGTATGTCAGTGATCCACCTACCTGATCTTAGTGTTTTGAAAAGGGTGGGTATTTGCTAAGGAGAAGGGAGTAGAGAATCTTCTTCACAGAACAGATTTAAATTTAAGTAATTCCACGGTGGAAGGCTGAAATGACTGCTGTGTGTGCATATGTGTCCAAAGGTACTAATTTTACATCAAATCAACTTGTCTTATGCTGTACTGATAAAATTTCTTTCTGTGTAGGGTCTGAAGATAATTACTGGAAAACTTGAGGAGGGAAAATAAAATTCCAGCTCTTATTTTGCCATAAGATATTAACTTAACAGTACTGAACTTCAGTTTACTTCAGGCATTTGGAAATACAGGGGTGGGGAGGAAATCACACAACACACAGCTATGATAAGTAAGGGGCTTGTGGGACATACATTTCAAGTTTGCCTATATTGTTTAGTATGAGCACTTTCAAACAATAAAGTTGCATTGATATTAGCATTTGTATAAGTATGTTTTAGTTTAGAACTGCTTAAGTGCATCTTTTGTCATGTTTAGAACTTTTCATAACCACAGATGTTTCTGACTTAAGTTGCAGCCACTTTTGTTAAGAACTGGCAGATGTACTTTGCAAAAAGATGCTAAACTTTCCCAATGCAAACAAATTGCAATCTTTATTGCCACCTATGTGAAACAAACTAATATGCAAGAGAACTTAGCTAGAGGTCAGCTGTTCTGAGAAACTAGGAAAGCTGTTAAGTGCAACCCCTCTTTAAAAGGAATAACAAATTCTGTTTCGTCTTGCCTTTTGATCCTTCTTCTGGCACAAATTAATTGAAGCTGCCTGTTCAAAATGGTAAAATAACAGAATGAATCATACAGCAATTGTTGGCAAAAGTAATAGAAGCTTCAGCAGCATAACATGTCAGTGCAGCAGCTCTCAATAAAGTCTCCCCAGTTATTTGTAGATGACAAATTTAAGAAGCTTGTATAAGTACTTGGGTGAGGGCAGAGGAGGAATTGTAATTCATCTCTGGTGACAAAGCTTGAACTGTTCACTTCTTGGGCAGAATTTTTATTTAAAAGAATATTCTCACAAGAAGAGGAAAAGCTTGGTGTATGAATAGAAAATAGCTGTGCTTTCTAATGTTTATTTTAAATTAGCTATAATTGTTTTCTTAGGTGCAACTTGACTTAATATAATTAAGGAACTAGCAAACAAACTTTAAAATGTTTTCTTAGGTGTGTCTTGATTTAATATAGTTAAGGAACTAGCAAACAGACTCTTAAATGTTGAAAAAGTGAAACTGATACAACGTCATTTTTCACTTAACTTCTCTATATTTAAACAGATCTTAAACTTCAGTTTTGGTCTGTGCCCCCCCCGCTTTCTGGTAGCTTCTAGAATATTAGTGAAATCTGAAAATAAAGCTGAACTCTAAATTGAAGACTTCATGCGGTAATCTTGGGAATGGTATGTTGAGTAAATTCAAAATCAGTCTATCAAAGTATGACTTTTCTGCTCTTTTCTGTGGTTATATCTGTAGTCTTTTTAATGTAGCCATAATGTTGTCTATAAGATCATGGTCCATTCCCTTTTAAAGGGAACGTTTAGCAGTGAAAATTACTGTCATTGAACTCTTCTCCTTATTATGTAGTTAAAAGCAAGTGTTTATACTCTCCCTGTATAGGAGAGACTTGGAAAAAAATGTTCTGTTTGGCATAAAACCAATAAGGTACTTCTTAGGAACCTGGTTTTAATCTTAATTTTATAACCTGTGAGTGAGTTCCAAGAATTTTCTAATGCCTAACTGTTATGTGCCCATCGTACTGCCAAATTAGAGTGGCAGAACCCCACTTCGTGTCCAAATGCAGCTTGGTTACTCTTTCAAACTGGAAAAACTGCACATGGAGTTTTCCAGCTCTGGGACATATGGTTAGAAGTTTTTCAGGAAGAGTCTCTGGCAATAGTTGAGGTGTTTACACTGTGCTTATGCTGTTAAGGTTATCCGAGCTCCCTTTGGAGGGGAGAGAATAGGAGTGAATGGATCTGGATTGCAGGCTTGTGCTGTGTGTGTACCCGAATACACGTCTTGTAAGGCAATGAGCTTACCGTTAGTCACCTCTTTTTAAGTTTTCTTTAGACCTGTAACAGAGAAAAGATTCAAAGAAACAAACCAACCCATAAAAGCTAAGGAAACAGATCTGCCTTACTGAGCCTGGTGGTGTGCGCTGTTTGATATGAGAGAGTTCTATGTAGTATTCTGATTGTAAGATGAGCTTACCTTGACTTTACTCAAGGTCACTCTTTCTTTTTAGAAAGACTTTGTTAACACTTTTGCTGTTGAAAGACTGAAATTGTTTGAGGTGTTAAACTACTCCTTAAGGTATCTTTAAAAAGATACATATAAGAGCCTATTTCAGATAGGATAGTTAGTGGCATAATTGCATTTATCAATAATTTGAAATAAGATTTGAAGCTGAGGCATGTACTTTGAACAGATGGATGAGTTGGGCAAAGCCCGCTATATTTCAAAACATTAATGAGCTCAGTCACTCTGTTAGTATATGGTTTCCTTCCTGCCCCAGGTGGTTTTTAATAGGTAACTGTGATTAAAGATTGAGTGGTATCTAACTTCTGTCTCTCCAGGTGAAGATGGAGCAGGTAAAACTAGCTTAATAGGAAAAATTCAAGGAATAGAGGAGTACAAAAAAGGAAGAGGAATGGAGTATTTGTATTTAAATGTGCATGATGAAGATCGAGATGGTAAGTTTGTATTTCTAATAATATCTTAAACACATTTGAAAGCAGT
>NW_008824808.1:1254968-1257498 GCF_000699105.1 Pygoscelis adeliae
AGGGGGATGTTTTTCTTTCTTTATAATTTGCAGCAGTCCAGCTTAGGCCATGAGTGATTTATATCATGAGGAAGTTTCTCGGTGTAATTCCTTTAGTAGATACCATGAATGACCACTTAAGTGGTAGAGGAGAAGAGGAACCAGTCATAAGAAAAGGCTGAAAAGACCAGGGAAGCAGTCTTAGCTGCAACATTCTGAATGGATGGTAGGCAAAAGTGCATTCCTCAGGCCTAGAGGAAAAGGTGCCTAGGCTCTTACCTTGCATCTCAATTATTGTAGCAAGTATTTATCTCTTTGAACATACAAAGAAACCTTTGTCTTGGTGGTATCAGAATCTGCAAGACTACGTGTCATGTATTGATGGGTAGGAAAATCTGCACAATGTTAAAGGAGATTTTAAAAACAACCAACCAACAAGAAAAAAACCCAAACCACCAACCCAAAAATTTGAAGGAAGGAGAAAGTAAAGTAGAAGTTGTGTTTCAGCTGGCTTTGAGTTGGCTTATGGCTAGAAGGTAAAAAAAAAAGTTTAAGATCCAGACCCCAAATACCTGCAGTTATGGAATGGATAATTGATGCTTATTATATGGGGGAACAAGGGGAGGAGTATGACCAGGCACTGTAGAGGTGCAATGAATTACCTAGAGGCAATACTTAGAGGGAGTGCGGTGTGAATAAGGACATACTGGTAGCTGTGGGGAAAAATTGGAACTCTTTGTCCATGCTGTAAGAACAAATATAGATAGAAGAAGAACCAGAAGAAGTTGGCCCCTTTTTTCTGAAATCATCTGCTTTCCTGACTTCCATGTCTGGCTATCAGTCTGAAAGATGACTTGATCAAGGTTAAGAGGATTGGGAGTTTGGTCTAAATGTCTTCCTCAGAACTTCTGTAACAAGTAAAAAAACTTAACTGAAAGCAAAATGTAATTATATTAAGCTATATAATTTTGAATCGCCAGCTCTTCATTTACCGCAGAAGTGCCTCTGAATATTGGAGTACGGTGTTTGGGGGGTGAGGGAGGGGGAAGCAGTGGGATAGTCTATTTGTATGGTAATTGCCCTTTTGCAAATCTGAAGGATAACTTTCTTGCCTGCTAACTCCATCTAAATCATTAAAAACTTGCAGTTCTGCTCCAGTTTTCTGAAGGGCCAAGGTACATTCTGTTCTTTAAAAGTTACATAGGCGTATCATATTGGAGTTTTGAAGGGGAGATGGCAGTCCTTGAGAGCTGAGCAGACCAAGGGCTGAGAAGGGATGTCTGAATTCACCCAGTTCCCCCCTTCTAAGTTGCATCTTGAAGAAAACGTTTTCCCTTTCTAAAATGGTGAACATTAATTTTGGAAATGTTGAGTGCTATCTCTGGATTCTCACTTTCAGATAATGTATTTAAGATCTCAGTTATCAGCCATTAAGCATCAGGGTTTGGAAGAGGAGGGGTGTCTCCACAAGCTGCAGTTTGCTGTGTTATGTATGTTCAGTTGACTGATAAAACCTGTCATCTGCTTTCTTCGTTGTATTTTACATGTCTAAAGAAGATTTAATAGCCATTATGTAGTGGACTGTTTCAAGTAAGTCTCATAAAATGTTTTTCCTTTTTTTTGTAGATCAAACAAGATGTAATGTATGGATTTTGGATGGTGACCTGTATCACAAAGGTCTTCTTAAATTTGCGATGGAGGCAAGCTCTCTAAAGGACACTCTAATTATGTTGGTAGTAGACATGTCTAGGCCTTGGACTGCACTGGATTCTTTACAGAAATGGGCAAGTGTTGTAAGAGAACATATTGACAAGTTAAAAATTCCTCCCGAAGAAATGAAAGAAATGGAACAAAAGTGTGAGTATTCTGCAAATACGTAGGAATCCATTTAAATCAAATATGCTTAATGCTTTCTGCAGCATTTAATCTCTCCATTGCAGTCTTTTTCATTCTTTGGAAATGTTACTTAAAATTAGGAGTTATCAAGCAAGTCAAGCTTCAGATAAGTCTCAGGTAGCTACATGAACAATACTAGTATTTCTTTCTAACAGAGGTACCTTAATTTGGGGGGCGGGGGGGTAGCTTTCAGAATGAACACAGCTGGGTTGAATTTACAATCTTGCTTCTTACGTATTTTTCTAGTTAAGTTTCTCCAAGCAAAAAAACTTCTTAGCTTTCATTTTTTAATTTTATTTATTTTTTTTAAATGCAAATCACTGCAACAGCTTCTTAACTGTTCCTGTAATTAGTCAGTCTAGAGAATTTGGGACCTGTTCCCGGCCTACCAAAAGTGTAAATGTTGAAAGGATTCATGAGAGCATGGTAATGTCTGGGCCCTTTCTACTTGAAGAGTTTTATCATAGTTATTATTGACACTAATGCAGCTATATGTTTGTTCTGGCATGCATATGATATAGCTCTCAGTGTCTTGTCTTTTTAGTTTTAAACATGCAGAACACAAAGACTTCGCAGTACTCCTTAAATTATCTGGCTGAACTCACTAACATCACAGCTCCGTATTACTTTTGGATAGCCACTGTATTTCCCTTGG
>NW_008824808.1:1257542-1276950 GCF_000699105.1 Pygoscelis adeliae
AAGCTGTGTGTTAAGATCAAAGAGCATGATTAAACTTTGTTTATAAGTCTGAAGTTGCTCTCTGGAACTGGTATGTTCTTAAGCAACTGGCTGCCAGATTGCTGAATAGCTTTTTCAGAATTGCAGGTTGTAGCCATGCTGTGATAAAGTAGCCCATAAGGTGACAGTTGTAGATACTCTGGAATGGGGGGGTGGTGTTGGTTGATTTGTTTATTCTTTTAAGAGCAAGATTCTTCTAAGGGAAGTGTCATCCTTGAGAATCATATCTTCCACAACAAGAACTTGTTTAGGAGGGAGGAGCTGAGCTCTTTTGGGTGTGGTTTTTGTTTTGGTTTGGTTTTTGGGGGGTGGTGTTGGGGACTGTGTGTGTATTAAACACCCACACACACCCCCCCCCAAACAGTTTCAGAGTAGGATTTTACCGGATGAAAGTAGTAATGACACAATATCTCTGTTACCAAAAATGTGTAGGCTGATAGTTTTGCTTCTTTACTGACTGAGTGAACAGAAATTTTCTGGGTTTTGTAGTTTCGCTATTAAGTGAAGTGACTCAAGAAAAGCAGTTCCTCATTAAAAGTTTTGTCTACTCTCTTGTTCTTTTATCATCTGGTCTAATTCTTACAGATATTGATGGTCTGCGTGTTGGGTATAATAGAAGCCCTGGACACAATCCAGATATGACTGGAAGCTGGTTTTGTTTTGAACCTCCTGTGATGTGGCTTCATGTATTGCTAGGCGGGCAGCAGCTTGAGACTGCCAAAAGGAGGAGGGAGGAGTCTTGCTTGCCTGACTTTTGGCTACATGGTCCTACTTTATTCTTGTGTTAGGCTCAGTGCTCCTGAGAGACTCCTGCGAGCTGATTTAACTTGCTAAGAGGACTAAAATCTACTGAGGGGCTGTGTGTGTAGTTTTCTGGAGGCGTGCTGCTGTGTTTGTCTTCCAGTTCTAGCAACTTAACTCCACTCAGAGACAGACCCTGTGAGGACTAAAACTGGTATGGGAAGGCTTTAGGGGATACAGAGCAGCTGTGTGTGAAGGGTTGGAATAGCTCTTCTGTTACTGCATTCAGCTGGGTCTAACGAAGCCTTGTGGCCTGGTCATTTTACTTGTGTCTCTAAGGAAGACCTGAGATTGTATTCCACAGTCTCTGAGCTGTGATATACTACATCAATCCTCCTTTTTACTGTTTTCTGTACTTGTATAAACGTTAGTATGTCATGATCGTACAACGGGAATTTTAGGAATCCGCTGAAGGACTTCTAGCACTACTGCGAGATTTTTTTTTTTTTTTATGCATGCAATTATCCCAGAACAGACAGGATGCTGTGTAGGAAAGATTCCCTTGGGTGGCTGGCGTATCTTGGTGAGAACTCTGGGTTTAAAACATGGTCAATTTGGGAGGCTCTCAGAAGCTCTCAGACCAGACAGAAGTAGCAGCATTCCCTGAATAAGAGCCTGAGTTGACTGTTCAAGTAGAGATGATAATCTGTGCACGCGCTTTTTGTTGCTGCAAACTCCAAGATCTGTAGAAAAGTTGAATAATCTTGGCCTAATAAAACTTTTTCTCTAGGGTGTTGAAATAAGTCTTGCTCTGTTAATTCAACTCTTGCTTTTCTAGGTATGAACTTGGAGGGCTTCAATCAGTTTAGTGAAGGTAGTGGTGGATTAAATCAGGACAAAGCAGTGAGAATGTACTGGAGTAGGTAGCTGCTTGTGTGCATGATGCAGCTGAATTGTCTTCCTGTTTGATTTTTTTTTTTTTTTTTTTTTTTGGCTGAATCAGGATTGCTACCCATGGAAAAGTAATCAGTGGTGGGGTTTGGTAGAATCCTGTTTCTGGTGTGTGAAACAGGACATGTGATGTGAAAAGTACAGACATTTTATGCCTAATGTTGCATCCCTGACTGCAGGAATAGTAAGTGATTGTGTAATTAGAGGCTTGGGTGTATGCATCGGAACCTGACAAGAGAGTTACCCTTGTAACTTCATCTTTTTTCTAATTCTTGTTATATTCTGACTTACCCTCCTTGCTAAATTTTGAAGTAGTATCTGATCTATTGTAAAAGCATACCAAATATTTAATATGCTGTTAACCAATTATAAAGCTAGTCAATAACTAATGTTTGTGTATTCTATTCTTTTTGCTTATTACTACTGTAGATTCACTCTACGGAGAGAGACAAGTGTGGACAAAGGGTTTTTAGGTAAAACCTGGTATATGGTAGCAGCTAAGCAATATGTCTAAGGCTTAATTCTGTTTATTCTAGCAAACTGTTCCATTAATTTTGCCAAGAAGAATGCAAGGAAACTTATGTCCTTTAGGACATGTATCAAGCAATAATAGTTAATAGTAACTGTCTAGTGGTTCCACAATGATAAAATAAAAATCGGTTAATGCTGTCCCTATGGACAGTTTCATCTGATCATGTTCTGGCTGCTGATAAAGCAGATCTCAAACTTACTAGTTCTCTCTTGTGTTGCACAGAGCAAACAAATAGTCAAGCACTTGGTGCATGCTCAATTTTTTCAACATAAAGAAGCAGAAGTACTATACAGTCAACAGTGATAGAGATCAATGGCAGTGGTGGTGTTGAAATAATAAAGTAGCTGATCTTTTAATATAACTTTTTTTACTTTCAGTGGTAAGAGACTTCCAGGAATATATAGAACCAGGCGAGGATTTTCCAGCTTCTCCACAGAGAAGAAATACTTCATTACAGGAAGACAAAGATGACAGTGTGATTTTACCCCTGGGTGCAGATACACTAACATGTAACTTAGGCATTCCAGTAGTAGTAGTTTGTACAAAGGTTTGTTTCACATTTTAGGTTTTTTGTATATTTTATTTAAGCAACTCTGTCAATTGTGGATTCAGGGTGGGAAGCACGTGGTTCTTAAGTCATTCTGAATACCTTGGATAAGAATTCTTTAAAAATGTTTAATGGTGAAGGTTGGTTATTTTCTGGAAGCCAAATCATTGCATGTAATTTGGGAGTAGTTTTTCCTTTAGTTATACCAGTTTTCAAGGAATTGAGGAATACCTCAGACCTGGTTTTGTTCATAGAAGTGAGCTAGTCAGTTAGCAACTAGAATTCCCCTTCATCTCCACAGTTGTCCTTATTCTGCAAATAGTGTTTTGGTAGGGTTTGGTTTTTTTTTTTATATTTCTGATCTTTTTATGAAGATGAATGTATTTGAGGGTTCTAGTTAGTAAAGTGCTGCTCTATTAACTTTCCTCAGTTCTTAGGGTGTTTCTGTGATCTGTTTTGGTTTCTGTTAGGTAGGTAACCATATTCTTAGTCTAAAGAAAAAATGGTGTGGTTCTCTTGTGCTTGTTTTTGTTTTTGCTTTTTGGTTGTTTGTTTTTGGGTTTTTTTTTCCCCCCCTGGCTCTTCAGTTCTCATTGGCATTAAGCATACTGCATCCGCAGCCTCTGCTGGCCCACAGTGAAAGAATAAACCTTTTGATGCATATGCTATTCCTTCACTGGAAGGCTAACCCTCTCATTTGAAAAGCACCTTCATTCTCACCTGCTAGCTCTCTGTTATTCTCCCCTCAACCCCCTCACCCTTTTTTTTTTTTCTGCTTCCACATTTCTTGCTTTTGCCTCCCTTTGCAAAGGGCTAGTTAGAAACTGGATAAAAAACACTATGTCTTGTAATACCACAGCGTGGGGGGGGAAAAAAAAATTGTGCAGAAAATGGTGGTGTCATTCAGTGGGGTAAGTCTTTGAAAGAGAGTTTGAGTTACTGCATTGGAGGGGGGGAGGGGGAGTGAATGAAAAATGGCAATCAGTTTAACTCCCAAGTTAATGCTGACCACAGTACATGCACATCAAGTTATATATTACTTCAAAAAAAAAATAATGTTCAATTATGCTTCTAAACTATTTCGGCAGGTTTTTGTTTTTCTCTGCACCACCCACCCCACTCCATCCCCCTTGCCCAGTTGTGAACTGGACGTGTAGCAGCACTGCTATTTCAACAGATAACTGAAAGTGGCATATTAATTTTGTGTTTATCTTGACAGTGTGATGCCATCAGCGTTCTGGAAAAAGAGCATGACTACAGAGATGAACACTTCGACTTCATTCAGTCACATATCAGACGGTTTTGCTTACAGTGTATCCTTTAACACTTCATAAAGATGATAATGACTCAATTAAGTCTTCGCATTAATTATGATTGCCTTAAAAGAATATTTGCATCTGTACCAAAGTAGTAGGTAACTCCTCTACTGTAGCTGGCAGTCTGCTTCAGCTACCCCCTAAGACAATATTGAGTTAAACTTTTCTGTTTTCTTTTTTCTTTTTTTTCTTACAGAGCTGCAAGAGTCTAGCATGTCCCCTTACAATGAATTTCTTTACTTGCCTTCATTTCTATATTTAGGAGTCAGTTTGCAAATCAACGCATCTTAGCTGACAAGATGCCTAAAATAATAACAACAAGATAATTCATTTAAGTATGATCTTGCTTCAGATGCACATAAGGCATGTTATTCTTTTTGACCCAAATATACAGTCTCTTCAGTGTTCAGTAATTCCACAGGATGAGGTGATGAGTGAAGGAAAGAAGTGTGAATTGCTGTAGAACAGATCCAGATCCACTGGCTTCTCTTGTGTTGGACCAGAGACAATGCACATAAGCTGTCGCTGTGCTATTATTATTTTTAAACTTCATTTTTTTTAAAAGAAGTGTATAAAATAATGCTTAGTGTTGTTTAGTCAGCTAGACGTGCTGAGATCTAGATTTCAGATGCCAGTAATATGCCTATGTTGTGTCATCATCATTTATGCTGTGGTAAAGGGAAGATTAAACGCTATTGGAGAGACAGCAGTTAACAAATGGAAAAATTAGTTCAAGAACCTGAGACCTCAGTTGAGTACCAAGATGGCACTTCCTTCAAAAGGCTTCCAAAACCTAATTTTTCAAAATGGAATTACGGGTAATTGTAGCAAGCCTTGTGGGTGAAGGAAGAATACGAAGAATACTCTGTGATTGTATATGCCATGTACAACTTGGATTTCTGTTCTAAACTTCACTGAATGGGAATCGGATCCCATTATATAACTTTCTTCTAGAAATTGAATTGCATGCATGTAGAAATAAATGAGGGGGATTGGCATTTTTATAATCCCAAAGTAAAAATTACTCAAAACTTCCCTGGCTGTTTTTATTAATCCTGTGTATAAGCTGTGTTAATTTGATACTGAACCATGCTGGAATACTAAGCACTCTATTGGTCTTTTAGTAACTGATACACAGCACAACTCGTTTGCCTTCATTTTGTTCGAAAGCAGATCATTGTATAACGTTAAGAACTGCTCCCCTAATTTAAAAACCCAGGTGGGGAAGTGAAAGATCTTTGGCATTTTTGAAGCTACTAGTGTTAGTGCTGTAGTGTCTGTGTTGCAGGATGCGATAATGAGAAGATACAAGGATATGGCATGAAAATTTTTATTCACTAAAAGCAGAAGACAATTTTGAAGGCATCGTAGTGAAACCACTGGTATTGTGGACTTTGAAAGTGAGAAGAGCCTGTACTTTACTCTAAAAACAATGGCTGAGTTGGCATAAAACAAATGCAGAAAGACTTAAATTGCTAAATAGCTTATTTCAAAAATTAAGTGTTGGAAGTTGTTTGACCTGTTTAACTTTGTATTCCCCCTCTAAATGCTACGAAGTAGATAACCTTTAAACTAACAAAAAAGGGTCACTTTAGTATCTCTTACTAACCAGTAAACTGAGTTTTCTTTAACAAGTTTATTCAGATGGGGCAGCACTTATTTACACTTCAGTAAAGGAGAACAAAAACATTGATTTAGTGTATAAATATATAGTCCAGAAGTTGTATGGATTTCCTTTCAACGTTCCAGCTGTTGTTGTGGAAAAAGATGCAGTATTTATGTAAGTTATCTGCATTATTATGTCTATATGACTACAAAATATATTTGTGCAAGACTAAAACAGCATTTGGAGCCTTTTTTGTTTATGCTTTTTAAAGTTCCATTTAACATTCTCATGAGTTGGAGTTTGGTGAGTGCCAGTGGATTGAGATTACAAATACTTGCTGCCCCGAAGAGAAATGTTAAACCCAGAGATTTTGCTCTTCTCTGTTACGGTGAACCAATCTCTAACTAGTTGTACTAGTCAATAACGAGCTTGCACAGCAGAATGGGAGCTATGACAGCTTTCTTGGCTTTCAGTTCTGTGCAGTTCAGGATTGCACACAAGAATAACCCCAAGTAACAATAGAATCTAAACCCAAATAATCCTTTATCTAGTCCTGCAGGTTGGGATAATGACAAGAAGATAGGAATATTGCACGAGAACTTTCAGACACTAAAAGCAGAAGACAGTTTTGAAGATATCATAACAAAACCACCGGTCAGAAAGGTAAACTGAGATCTTTTGGCATTCAACTTCTTATCTATTTACTTACCTGTCAGTTTTTTGACTGTTTCTCTTTCTTTGAGACTTTGCTTCCAGTTTATCATGTGTGAGATAAACCATGTGGATTTTTTTCATATTTTGTCTTTTTATTTTGTTCTTAAAGCTCTTCTTTAGTTATCAAAAAAATCATTATGTATCTTTGTTCTGTATAGCTCTTCTCCAGCTTATGCTGTTTTTTTTTCTGCTGCTGTTACATTGTTCAAGACTACAAATAGATTTGTTTTGCTTTTAATACATATTTGGTATTGAAAAGTCTAAGCGTCCTTTAACTGTTGGTCAGGTTGAGTTAGTATTTTTTAAGAACGCTCCATTTTGCTCAGAGTTGCTCATAACTTCATAATGCTTTCTGTTTCTGTTGGAGTATTTAAAATAAGAAAGCTTGAGACAGTGTAAAATGAAAAATAAACATGTGAGAATGGGTTCTACATACATTCAGTATATTTTCTTTCTCATACTATTTAACAAAAGGCTTTGATAGAACTATCTGAAAAAACATGTGGGACTATTGAACAAAATACCAGTAGCAGTGGGCCCCATGCATACAGAAGTTACTGAAGGCAAATATTTCTGTGGCTTTTTCTAGCAAAGCTAAGAATTTGGCACTGATCATATTTCCAAGTGTGAATTATTTTAGCTAAGAAAACTAATACTATGTCCTTTCTTCAATCTTCAGGGGGGGGAGGAAAAAAGACACGTAGTAGTATGTTAAATCATAAGTGTCCAAAGAAAATATAACTGATTATTTTTTTGCATGCTTATAAACTTCAGGCCTGGATTATAAACTTTGATATTGATATTTGCCATGCTTGTTTTGGCAAAGTTTGTGGTGAGCTTCTTTGGAGGGAGAGGGCTTGCAATTTGATGCATAGACCTGGGATCCAAATGTCTCTGTCCAGTTCATATACAAGTCTGACGCAATGCAGGTGCAGAGTCACTTTTGCCATACTTACTTATTAAAATAATACCCAGGTTGGGCCTCGGTAAGTTAACAGAGATGTGAGCATGCTGCAGAGTGTGTACATCTGTGAACATTTCTTACAGATCCTGAGACCTATTTCACTTCTAATTAATTTAGCTTAAATGGATTCACGAGGTAGCGGTCTTAAATATAGAAAATGTAGCCTGCAGTCAACATAGTACTTTACACATTTACTTCATTGTTGAATGCCTTGGTTGTATTCACAGAGAAGTATAAAAGGAAATACGTGTCTTTCTTCCAGTCAAAATCATATAAATGTTTTTGTATTGCAGTTTGTTCATGAAAAGGAAATTGTAGCGGAAGATGACCAAGTATTTCTTATGAAGCAGCAGGTAATTTTCTGTCTATAAAACAAGCACCCAGTGTTTCATTTAACAACATTCTCGATATTAATTTGGGTTTGTATTCTTAGTTACTGTAATATCTAACACTACATGGGTTTGTTTTTTGCAGTCACAGTTGGCGAAACAACCACCTACTGCTGCAGGAAGGCCAGTGGTTAGTAATAAAAATTTTAAATATCATCACATGAAAATTATTCACTTTCATATATTTAGAGGGTTGCCTGTTTCAATTGCACTATCAAATATTCTTTGATTTTTATTTTTTTTTAAACTACATAGTGTTTAAAGTCTACATCATACACTGCTCTAAAATTATGACACTTCTTCACAGCTAGTCACGACAACCTGTATTGACAGCAAGGGCTAAATGTCATGGCTTTACTTTGTGTATGTTAGAATGCATTTGAGCGGTTAGTTGACTCCCCTTTCTATCCCAAGAGTGTGCCAGGCAGCAAACTACGTTGGCTGAATTGCCTTGGTGAGTTTTATATCCTAAATTTGGCACTATCTCTCTAGGAATATTAAGACTCTGGCATAAAATTAAGGTGAAATGAAAACTATGACATCATCTACATTTAAAATACAAATGAAATAACTAAAAGGTAACACAGCTTTAATGGGGAGCATATGATCTTCTAAAAAGGTAAAAATACCTTTATATGAACTGCAATTTTGCAGAAACATGACTTGTTGTCGTCGAAGTAATAAATAATGCTTTTTCTCCTGGGCTGCATTTAGTCCTTTCCACAGTATTGTGGTATGTGGTGTCTTCCCAAGAAATATGGTGTAGTTTCTCTATTATCTAATCAGTGCAGTTTTCACTACGGTCAAAGGCGCTCTTGAGTAACAGATGGATTTTCAAGTTTCTCATTGACATAAAATGAAAAGCTTTACTACTGCTTTTGTTGCACTAAAGTTAATATTTGTGTAAAAAGTGTAAAAAAAACTTGTACACAATCATCAAAATCTAATCCCGTGTCACTTCAGTTGCATGGGATAGTACATTTATTAAAGATGATTAGGAGCTGTGAGAACAAAATGCTTCATTTCATATACTCTTATACTGCGTGATTTAATTCTGTAGAAGATTGACTAGTTCAGCTTTGGATTTTTTTTTTTTTTGCATAGGATGCCTCTCCAAGAGTTCCTGGAGGATCTCCTAGGACACCAAATAGATCCGTAACATCAAACGTTGCCAGTGTTACACCTATCCCTACTGGGTCAAAAAAAATTGATCCCAATATGAAAGGTACCTTTTCTTATGAAGGCACAAATACAGCTGGGGAAGTAAAATAGCTGCCTTGCCTGCTTTCTGTAATATGCTTATTTAGATTGACTAACATAGAACATCAGTATTTACTTAGAAAATCTGTTTGTTTTGGTTGTGTTGTGGTTTTTTTCCCTCCCTCTAAACAAAGCTGGAGCTACTAGCGAAGGAGTCCTGGCCAACTTCTTCAATAGTCTACTGAGCAAGAAAACTGGTTCCCCTGGTGGCCCTGGTGGTGTTGGTGGCAGTCCAGGAGGAGGTGGCACTGGAGGTGCTGGCAGCAACTTACCACCATCAGCAAAAAAGTCAGGTATGATTAATGATAAAAGATCAACTCAATCTGAATTGTGAGTGGGGGATCCTATTAGTATGGTTTATCAGAAGTATGAACACTACTATATTTAACTGAATGGTTTTTTGGATATGGTTTTTGCTATTGTTTTCACAGCAGTTTAGTATTACCTTTTTACGGCTCTCGGAGGATCAAAGAAAAACTTTTTTCATGCAGTTGTTTAAGCATGAATTGTGTCCACATGACTTCTTTATTTTTTCCTTTGTTCCCCACCATCCCAATAAATGACTTATGCTATAAGTCATCTTTAGTATTATTCAGATATACTGGGACTTAATTTCAGGTTGATTTTTTTTTTTAAACAATACAGTGTTAAAATAACTTTAAATTTTCTTTTGCTAGTGATCTAGCTCTGTGATGAAGGTTTTGATTGATTGAGTTTGGTGACAGCCTATAAAACTACTTCCATAGTTTCTGTTGATAGCCTGTCTTTATATGATGTGATTAATAATTAGTATTCATCTAAAAATGTCTGATAGTGACTGCTCTAAATCTAGATGCAAGACTACTCTGGTGCTTCTTGCTATTCCAGATTAAAATGTCTCTGTATTACTTAACATACCTATACAGACATCTTCCCTCTCCCCTTCCCAGAGGTTAGTAATGCTGCGCTTAAGTGAGAATGCTGGTGTTTCGTTGGTACTTGACATTAGTGTTTACATTTATATAGTAAGAGAAAAAAACACCTCTCTTCCCACTAACATTTTGTGTAGACTGACCCTGGAATTTTTTTTACATGTGTGCACTTCCCTTTTTTAAATGCAAAGCTCAGTTGGCTGAGCAAAGTTTATGAATACTTCCTAATCTGCTGCAGGCAAAGTCAGCAGTGCTAGTTTGAACAGCGTATGGAGGTTGTTCGAACAAATGCAGCTGATGGAATATGAGATGGAGAGAGCACCCACTGAAAAATCCTGTGGGGAGTGGCCGCCAGTGGGTTTGGGTGACGCCAGACAGCGCTCCAGAAAAGTGGTGTGTCCGAGGCCGTGGCAGAAACTTCAAGAACAGAATTAAACTACTAAGGAGAAAAAATGTTCTCAGAAACTTCCTACTGTGTGACAAATAAAGGGTTAGGCTGTAGCCAGTCTAACATGGCAAAGGACTAGGTTTTCAAGGAATTACCATAAATAAGTGCTTGGCTTAGATGGGGCCTCTTCACCTTCCTCAGGATTTCCTGTTTTGTGTTTAGTGTTGTCTATAACACCCACTTTTCAGATCTGAAAATTGGCTGTTAAGACAGTAGCTTGGAATTGGAGAATTACTTTTCCCCACAGCAGCTATGGGAAATTCCCCTGCTTATTAGTTGCAGTATTAGCTGCTTTGATTCAGATACGGTAGTAGCTTGTTTTAAATGATTTGAAGAGCAGCACAGTACATCTGGCAAAAATTAGTTTTGCGGATAGCTCCCGTTAATTTGCGTCTTCAGAAAGGATGCTGGGACATTGCTAAAACTACATGTGTGTCAGAATTTTCCTTTACAGCCTGAGATACTATGCGCGCTTCTCATGGCGTTAGACTCTGATGTTCTGCACTGCCTTTTCCCATATTGTCTTCTCCATTCTTGTGATAGAATATGGCAGGATAGAAACTTAGACAAGGGAGTAGGAGTTAAGAGTAAAATGATGGGGAAAAAATGCTTGGATTTTAAGCTTGAATCAGGTCTAAGTGTGACTGCACAAATGTTTGTGCCATTTCAAATTAGGGAGGAGGTAAGCGGGTGAGGAGAGAAAGGGATTTGCCATCCGCAGGTCTGCGTGCACCCATGAGCAGCTGTCCTGGTTTCGGCAGGGATAGAGTTAATTTCCTTCCTAGTAGCTGGTACAGTGCTGGGTTTTGGGGTTAGGATGGGAACAAAATTGATAAGGCACCGATGTTTTAGTTGTTGCTAGGTAGTGCTTACACTAGTCTCAAGGACTTTCCAGCTTCCCATGCTCTACCGACTGAGAAGGCTGCAGGTGCACAAGAAGCTGGGAGGGGGCACAGCCAAACTGGCCAAAGGGACATTCCATACCATGTGACGTCATGCTCAGTACATAAACTGGGGAAAGCTGGCGGGGGGGGCCGCTGCTCGGGGACTGGCTGGGCATCGGTCGGCGGGTGGTGGGCAACTGTACTGTGCATCACTTGCTTTGTGTATTATTATTATCATCATATTATTATTATTATCATTTTATTTCAATTATTAAACTGTTTTTATCTCAACCCACGAGTTTTTCTCACTTGTGCTCTTCCAATTCTCTCCCCCACCCCACTGTGGGGGGGGAGGGGGTGAGCGAGCGGCTGCGTGGTGCTTAGTTGCCAACTGAGGTTAAACCAGTACAGCAGCGGTGTCAGGTTTATGCTGACCAAGTATGTAGAACTGACTTCACTGGTCTGTGGTGAAACCCCTGATTTACATTCAGAATTACTTAAAATACATACGATGCAGAAAACTGTGTAGAAGTATTCTTAACTGCTATCCTTAATAGACTTTTCTGTATTTTGTATTTTACACTAACTCTTCATATACTGACAATTAAAAGTTTCTTTGAGAAATTGGAAATACAGAAGGATGTGACTTTCTCGCTACTGTTCCCTTTCTGTTTCTTTTGGGTTTTGGCCTTACACCTTTACTCTGCACTCAAAGTGTGCAGTAACAATTTTTAGGATTTGTCTGATGCAAAAACTATGTTTTTCTGGCTTTTGCTTTTTTGTTCAGTTTGACAGGTGTTTCTTGAAAACTAAAGATACTATAGGCTTTCCCAAAACCGTTTCATAAACGTGACTGAATGATACGCATTTCTTTTGTAGGTCAGAAGCCAGTTTTAACAGATGTTCAGGCAGAATTGGACAGAATTTCACGAAAACCTGAAATGGTCTCTCCTACAACACCTACATCTCCCACAGAAGGTGAAACATCTTGAAGACACCAAATAAAACCAATTGTTCAGTTTTCTGGGATAATTCAAACTTGCCTCTGCCTCTTCCTTCAGTGACTGGAACTAAAGAACTGAAATATCTTTCAGAACACAAACAGTTGATGTCTGTCTTTCTTTCATATGTGTTGCCCAGCTTTACAAAAGGGAGCTGTACAGATGGAAAACAGTTATCACATCATGTAAGAGTACTGTTCACAGTGCAAGAATAGTAAATTAATTTTTTTCTGGGTTTTGTTGAAAAGTCAGTGTAATTCTGTAAAATTGCAAGTATGTCCACTTAAGTGATAGGGGTTGCTTAGAGCAGGAAAACTGATACACACCACAGGCACTTAATTTATATTGATTTCCCAACCTGTTAGGCAAGTTTAAGACCATTGTAAATAGATTAACCTCTAAAGGAGAGAACTACCACTAGTTTTTGGAAGAGAAAACGAATTGCACAAAACTAGAACAACAACAACTCCAGTTACACTTGAACACTTCATTTGGAGTATGGTTAAAAAAATCCGTTTGACCTCCTCTGAGACTTACACTGCATTCAAAAACCCATGCAAAAATTCATTCCAGATATAAGACTAAATTAGTGGCAAGGTTTTTTGTTTTTTCTCTTTGATTGATTTCAGACACTGAATAAAAGATGTATAAAGAAAAAGCAGAGGTTAAATGTACAGATTATCAGTATCCAGATTTGTCTATATATATATATGGCTCAGCCTTAATGTCCCCCACTATGTTTCCCACATTAGTTACGGTTTAAAATTGGTCATCAAAACTGTAATCAGTTAATAAAGTATTCTCTGCATTCAAATTTAAATAACTTTCATTGAAGCCATGGTGTTCTTGTTTGTTTACAGTTAAATCTAAGGATGTGGTGTAAAATGTCTTAAAACATGCTTTTATATTTTACCTCTCAGCGAATAATATCGCTGGTAGATACTTAAACTTCCTTAAAACATTGTTTCTGGAAGGAAGTGGATAAGTCTGCAGTGTTTGTTCCCAGGAGTAAAACTAGCTTATCTGACTTGGGTGGCTTCTGCTGTAATGTGTTTTAAAGGCACATTAGTTACACTAAGGATCTTGCCGATGACTCCAGTATATTGTCTAAGAAGTAGTTGACTGAGGTTAGGGTTTTACTTAAGCTTTCAGTACACAAATGTTGAGCATCACTTTACTGTTCTGTTTCAAGTTTGTGGTCACTTTCTACTGATAGCCACAGAATGGTAAGCGTAAAAAGCGTATCCTGATCAAATGATTGCCAAGAGACTTCTTTAACGAGTTCAGGTTTTTCAGTTCTTTAAATCAACAAGTCTCATGTTAATTTCTCTGACTATTTAGAAAACTTCTGAAACACTGAAGAAGAGGGGGTAAATCCTCTTTATTTTGAACACAGTGGTACTCTCTTCTCCAGTTTCTGAATTCTGTAGTGGTTCTAGTGAATTACCTCTGCATTTCCAAATACCTACATTTACTTAAGAACAACATACATTTTGTTGTTCATTGAACTCCCTAAAGTTAAGCATACTTGTTAAAATTGACTCAGAATATTGAATTGTGGACTGACAAGTTTTGGTAGAGATTCTTAACTATGGATCAATTGTTCAAACTGGAGTATTTAAAATTTTGCTTATGGCAGTGATTCAGTAAAGGTGGCACACGGGGAAAAGCATGACCTGCTGATGAACAACTGTGTAGAGTAAATTATGTCTTGAAGGAAAAAAAAAAATTAAGCTTCCAATCATGGATGCATGGCATGCATCAGTATCAGAACAGTTCTCTAGGTCTTGTACGTAAGCTTCTTGAAAAAGAATTTGAAACGTGCTTGAGAGAACGGGTCCTGCTCGTATCGTCACCAGTACGCTTCCTCGTACAGCTGCAGTGGTATGTGTTGGTAGGGTGAAACTTAGGATTTTAGGGCAACATCTTAAACTAGTCGGTACTGTCCAGGTTTTTGAAAGAAAACTTTAGCTCCTGCAATCTTTAATTTAGTTCATTTGAGCATCTGACAAAGCACAACACCCTTTCCGAAGCTGGAAAACTAGACACGTAATATATTAAGAGCTACTGCACTACGTGCCATTTTTTTGTGGAGGCTGGGACAGGGGAAAACCTTACTAATGACTCAGTATCATTTCACTTCTTAAAACAAAGTTGGCAAAATGTTACTTCTGCATATTTAAAGCTTCTAAATGTGTTTCTTCCCTAAACCCTGATAGCTCTTTGCTTTGGTTTTGTTTTGGGTTTGGCTTTTTAATTATTATTTACAAATTATTATTTACAAAAAGGCTGTCTCCCTACTGTGCCTTTTCATTCTGTAAGACTAAAGTAGCCTGCTTCCTTCCTTAAAGTTCGAATTCTCTTAACAGTGCTGTCGCTATCTATCTACAGCCTGCTCATGCTGTTTGGGGAAAAAAAGACTTTAAGGTATTTTTACCACAAAAGGAAGACATCTGAGAATGTGTTTCTGTGTAACCTGATGGCTTTGGCTTCTTGTTTCCCTCTGAGACCAAGACTACTGGGCTGGTTGCTTTGTCCCCTTGAGTTGCAATTCTTTTGACTACTGCTTTGATGGGAGTAGCAAATTAAGACCAGAACTATCATACAAAATGAGTCTCTCTGACAGAAGGCCCTTTCCACAAAATGTAGTGCCAGTGAATCCTTCTCCCTGTTCTCCTTCCTTCACCATCAAGTCAGGCACCAAAACTAAGTAAGAAATAAATTGGGTAAAACAATGAAGCTAATTTGGCAACAATACTTCTGCATAATCCTTTATTGTGCCTCCATGCCCTAAGCTGTAGATGGGTTAGGTTTGTGATGACCCCAATTTTAAAAAGAATAACAGCATGAATAATTTTGCTTCTAATCACTCTTGTGTGCCTTTAATACTTTGGTGTCATTTGGTACAAAGTTTCAGTCTAGCCCACAAGCTGCAGAAAGCAAAGAGGTAATATAAGAACTACAGGGGATGATTTTTGATAAAGAGCAATTAATACTTTTTACGTGCTTTGCAAAAACACTACCAAAAAAAAACCAAAACAAATTCCTTTAGGCTTTCAGGGCTAGTTCTGTGTAGACAAGGAGCTGATTAGTTTCAAACAAAACTGTTTTGGGGGAATTTTACGAATCTCCTCTTCCTCCTTCTCTCTACCATGTTCCTACATCAGTTCTTTGAGTATACTGGTTGCAATAAAGCTGTTCTGCAGATTTTAAGCTTGACAATTTTGAGTAAATGGCCACTTTATTTCCAGACAGTTCATATTTTTCAGCTGAAAATGGCAGTCGCTGAAATGTGCATATGACTTAGGTTATACGGACTAGCTACCATACAATACTAACCTTAAATTTCTAGTGATACCTCCGAACTGCAAGTACCAGCCTGTTGGGCTGCAGTCTCTTCTTGGGGAGCAAACTTAATTTGCAGTCGGACACCTGCAGCTGCAGAACCGTTTCCTATCAAATACCTCACGGCTTTATGCTTTTCTGTGCCATCACTGACAAGAGTTGGCCTAACCCTGCATTTGGGAAATGTGGAGAGCTGAGGTTTTTTTTCTCTTGTGCCATAAGAGATACTCAGAAATAGCTGTTAAAAATGCTAATTCTTCATCTTCAGCTGTTTAAAAATCACATGTTCTACCATGTTAGTATGGTGATCGGGGTTTGTGAAGTTCAGTTGCAACACTGAGCCCAAAAATAGAGCCTCAAGAGCTGAAGAAGCTTCAGCAGATGCAACACATTCAAGTCTTTTCTGAGCTCTGTGTCGCAGTACTTTGAATACTGCATTTGCTAGCTAGTCATCCTGTATTTACATCATGTAATACATGGGGCTAGAGTCATGAACAAAAGCTGTTGAGATGCCTGTGTGGGAACACCAGAACTGAGACCAGGGGGAGAGCCATGTCTCTGACTGGCTGACTTCAGTGGAGCTCCCCAAATTGTGCAGTAGCGATAAACCTCACCACCTTTCATAGAATCATTAAGGCTGGAAAAGACCTCTAAGATCATCGAGTCCAACCATCAACCCAACACCACCATGCCCACTAAACCATGTCCCTAAGCGCCACATCTACACATCTTTTAAATACTTCCAGGGATGGTGACTCAACCACTTCCCTGGGCAGCCTGTTCCAATGTTTAACCACTCTAATCTAAACCTCCCCTGGCGCAACTTGAGGCCGTTTCCTCTCATCCTATCGCCAGTTACTTGGGAGAAGAGACCGACACCCACCTCGCTACAACCTCCTTTCAGGTAGTTGTAGAGAGCAATGAGGTCTCCCCTCAGCCTCCTTTTCTCCAGGCTAAACAACCCCAGTTCCCTCAGCCGCTCGTCGTAAGACTTTCAAATGAAGCCAAGTCCGGCTTCTTCAGTGGTTTGGGCTTTTAAGCAGCTTTCCCATTCCTCCACTTCCTTTTCCCTCGTCCTCTGAGAAGAAAAGCAAAAAATCCCACAACTGCATTTATGAACATGGGAAAAGGAGAATATTCATTCGTGAGGTCAGCAGAGCCCTGCTGCCAATTCTGAGTGTGAGGGACTTACTTAGGCTTTAGCATCATACTGTAACACAGCACAAAGCTGGTGCCAAAGAGCCACCGGGGTGTCACTTTATGAAAACAGTGATGCAGCCCTGGCCTGTATCCACCTCATTCCAGTGCCTGGCATTTACTCAAGTGCTTCAAAGAGCTCCAGCCACACTTCTTTGTAAATTATTTCAACATCAGTGGCAAGGAGTGGTAACTGCCATACAGCTATACTGTGTACGCTGTAATCTCCCCTAATGAGGCGGCTTTCTCAACTTAATTGGTATTGCTTTTTGGTCACTATGGTGGGTATCTTTGGAGAAGATGTAATGAGCGAGAAAACTAGGTCACTCATTGCTAATCTGCTTCCACCAATCTCCCATTCTCTGCTTGGCTGACTGGAGATGTTACCATAGCTCAGGATCTAACTCCAGGGCTGCTTCCCTGCCACCATGTCCTGCCTTTAGCCCTGGTTCTGCCATTCCAGCAGAGGCCAGGGGGTGGTGGTAAGAAAGACTTCTCTTTTTGGAAAACTCTGTCAGGTGCAGCACATAACAGAAGGAAATGAAGAGATGTACATCTGGAATGGGATTTCCATTACATCACAACCAGCTAATTAGTTATTTGCATTAAACAGGCTTGTTATTTATCATTTACTTGTTTTGATTTGCATTCCCTCTTTAAAGGGGAGATACTGTACTTGAAAGACAGTTCTGATGAAAAGGGTGAAGAACACCTGCAGTTTGTGTGAAGAGCAGCATTTGTATGTTTTAACATAATGCTTGAAGTATTTTTAAGCTATCAGGTCCTATGCTGTTGTCCAGTTTTCATTCCTTCTCTGTCACACGATCTTACAGTTCCTGTAGCTTTGCTGTTGTTTCACTTTTCCTGCACCTCCTTATAAATAAATAAAGTGGCCTAAATAAGTTAGGCTTTAAATGGCAAGCTAGCCTTTATAATTCATGCATCATTGAGATGTATTTCCTGGAGAAGGCCTGGACAGGAAAAACAACTCTTAAAGACAGCAGTAACTAGAAGAAGGTTGCCATAGATTTTATCTTTTGTAGGCTTGTCTTGTGTTTCTGCGACTCCTTGAAAAGCAGTCTCTCCTCAAGACAGTTGTCTTCAATACTAACATCTGTGTTCATAATCTAGCAATTCTGCATTAAGACATTGGTAAAGATTCAAAAGGGAACAACTACAAAATAGCCTTAGATGGTACCGAACACCTTAAAAGAACTGACAATTGCTTCTATCTCCGTTAAGTCCTGTCTCCCTCAGACCACAGCATAGCCTAGTCACACACTTTGTGGCTTTGGAGTTATTCAGCCAGTTTTGAGATATTATCAAGGAAGAAAACAAAACAAAAAGGGAGTTTCCTTCAGAAGAGAGATGCCAGCCTCTGTAATGTAATCTTATTTATAATGTACTAATGTAAAAAAAAAAAAAGGTAATGAAGGCACTGGGGACTCTTAAGTGGCAACAGTAAATGTTACTGGCTACACCTACCTGCTCAGCCCTGCAGCCTGGGATGCTGCCAGCACAGCTACATTAGACTCATCCCAATTCCAGGCAGAAGCTAGGGCACACCTTACTTATTTTAGCGGAAACTCCCATGCCTTGGGAATTAGGGGACTTGCCCTACTCATTTGCCTCTCAAGCCAGTTCCTGCAGCTGAACATCATTTATGGCACAGACAAGTCTGTACCATCCTGCCCGGGGACCCCGCATGTTCCCCTGGCTTGTGTTGTCTTACTGGGAGAGGTCATGCGTACAGCCTGCTGGTACTCATTCAGCACGGAGCGTGGCCCAACTGCTTTTATCTGGCCCATACTACTCCATCTGTCCAGTTAACAGTGGCTCTTAGCAGAGTTAAAAATAGCACCCACCTCATGGATCACTGTAGCACGCATCCTTCCACTTCGCCGTGCCATCCTGAACGAAAGGCAGTGTCTGAACAGCCTGCTCTGTTCCCTAAGCACATATAAAGCTAAGGTTAAGAAAGCAAATCGCCATCTTTTCTATCAGTAGATTGTATTTGACTGAATTTAGATAGGTGAAGTATATCTGAACTTGACTATGAAGGACCGCAATAGTTCGGTGGGTAATACATTAATAACATACGTGAACGTAACACATCTTTGCTTACATTCAATGGGCTCAATCTACTCTTACATAGGCATCAAAAGCTGTAGCTTCTTTTAAAAGTTGATCTGGGCAAAGGTATGGAAGTATATTAGTAGAGACTCGGGGACACTAGTGTTTTACTCTCACTGACAACAAGGAATGCAAGCAGGGAAAGCTTTGGCTTAAAAAATCCTTCTGATATTGTAATCTCGTGTGACAACGGTAAAGTAAATAATCTTGTAAACTCTTCTTGATAAGCACCCCTTACAAAACTGAGAGCAGCCCCAGGCCTGAGGCGACCCCTGCACTACTGCCCCTTGGCATAGCCCCCCCGGTCCCCGGCCGCCCGCTGCCTGCCGTCCCTCTCACGCCGCCCTCAGCAGTCGCGCCCGCTCGCCGTCGGGGGGAGCGATGGCGCTCGCTGCAAGAAACGCCTTTGTCCCGCCGGGGCGTAGGCGGG
>NW_008824808.1:1277623-1278570 GCF_000699105.1 Pygoscelis adeliae
CCGCGTGCTTTACAGGTGTCGCTGCTTGCCAAAAGTGCAGCTTTGGTATGGAAACGAGCGTCTTATGATGACCTCCGGCTTTAGGGCGGTCCCCTGCCGCTTAAAAACTAAACCCTTCGCTGGCAAGGTGGAGGCTGGAGGAGATGGCTGTACACAGGCTTTAGGGGAATTACTTCTGTTGGTCAGGAAAGGGGCTCGCTCCCACCAGAAAGCCTGACGTGAGATGTAGCAGAGGCAAAGCCCCCCTTTGCTGTTGGTCGCTAAAGCTGCGCAGACTTGTGACTCAGATGGAAAGCAGATGTGGTGTCTTATAATACCATTGTCTCCACAGGTTCAGGTTATTTTATGGTGGGGAAGTGACAGGCTTGTTCCTTTTTCATGTTCTAGCTATAGGAGCAGGTGCTGACATCTGATGGTTGTGTGCGTTGTGCAACCAAGGTTCGTTGCTGCAGCTGGCGTGGCTCAGCTGCCTGCTGTCGTTACTGTTTAAAATCAGAGGGAAACCTCACAGGAAACTTGGTGTTTTCTTCTGAGGGCCACGTTGGATGAAAACAGGAGGTAGAAGCCTTTGGTTGAACCTCAGGGTAGGGCAGTAGAACTGGGAAGGGCTTGCTGGGTCACTGAGTCTGGACCTCCCTCTCCTGCCGCCCCTGCAGCCCGTTTGTAAGCTTATCACGCTGCGCTGTCCGTGCTAAAATCGGGGCGCTCGTTTCTCCTATGACTCATGGTAGAAAATTGCACCAGAAATGGGCAGTGTTGACGGTGGCCTGTTTTATGAGACATCGCAGTGCACCACTTCGTGTTGGGCAGTCCTGTGCCCACCAGGAAATAGAAGGCTTATATTCTGCTTGCTTTTTGTTACATGTAATGTTATTTCTGAATGCACTCAGCAGTTGGGCGCCTGATTGAGACTCCGGTTTGTTCTGCGCTCGGCCATGGGCTCTTCC
>NW_008824808.1:1278580-1328943 GCF_000699105.1 Pygoscelis adeliae
TGGCTGTGCTGATAAGCACACGAGGAGCATCGTTCTTACATACTGGCAGGGAGGTAGTGAAACCAACAGTGGAAAAGGGCAGCTGACTGTAAATGTGTGTCAGGGTACATTTTCCAGCCAACAAAGTGGCTTTTTAGTTAGATGTCTCATGCTCACGGGAATTGTAGGTGATTTCCAACCCTTTCTCATTACTTCACCATTGCAGAAAAGAGGACATTTGGTTTTTAAACTTTGTCTCACACGCAGTCAAAAAAACTTTCAACCATAAACGTAACATTCTTGAGTGCTGCTGAAGGTAACGGTAACGCTGCCAAAAATAATGTTTTTTAAGAGTGTTTAAAAAAAAAAATCACAGCCAAGAATGCTTTAAATAAATATAATAGGACATAAACTTTTACTTCATCTACTGGAGATTAATAAAGTAAGATCTGCTGGCTGTTGCTCCCAGACAAGAAGATCATTTATATAAGTAGGTTCACTATTACATATGCAAATTTACCAGTGTGCCAAAGTCTTAAACTGTTTACCTGAACAGAGGCATTATTTAAAAAGCTTTCTAGGTAGGAAAAAGGAAAATTATGATTATCCTAAACAGGATGGATAGCTGCTTGATACGCTCCTAAAGAATTAGCAGTTTATGTCCTGTACCTGTCCTTCAACAACAGGAAAAAGAAAATGGAATTATAATCATTCACCCTACTTTCCAGCGCCCCCCCCCCCCCCCCTTTTTGTTTCCCTTTACCAAAATGCACAGATCTTGAAGTTCTTGGTCAAAACACTTTAAAAAAGCCCCAGAAATTAGCAAAGGTGGAAGCCTCAGTATCTCCAGTAAGAGGAATGTTCCTGTTTTGGGAAAGTCTTGATTTTTGGAAATGCCAGTGATGGTGATGGTCACTGACATCTATTAGCCTTGTGTTACAATAGTGATTGTCAGTTCTTACTGGGATTACGCACTGATAATCACCCGTGTGGACTGCTAAACAGGATATTGCGCTCAGAAGATCAGCTGTCTTCATTACAGAAGTGATCAAGTATTTTACAAAATCTTGTGAAATCACCTGCAGAAAACTGGTTTCTAGACCTTAGAAATGCTTTTCTTCTGATTAGTAATGGCATACGCTGTAATCTTAGCCTGCCTTATTGGCAGCTTTTTGGGCAAATGAAATAAGGAAAATGTAACTGCCAAAAGGATGCTGGGAGGCATGCTTACTGCAGGGTTTTCTAGATTTTTTTTTTTTTAATTTTTTATATAGGTGGAATGTTTTTGTTAGTCCGTGACTGGTTCAAATTCTGCACAAAGGTAAATGGCAGAGCACATATTGTGCCAAGATTGAGGTAGAAACGAGTTCTTATCTGAAGCAGAAATACTTGCCATGAAGGATTGTTTGACTTTAACAAAAATGCCCTTAACTGGAAAGGAAAATTGTCATTCAGTCTTAAACATCTGCTCTTTTTCTGAGCTGTTGACTTCCTATAGCAGCCTTGATTGTGGAGACTTACAGAATTAATATGTGCACCTCTCTGAAGCAGAAGATTTGGTATTGGGAATACCACTGCTGAGCATTTTCACAGGCCTGTTTGGAAAGTTCATTGATCTGCTTTATTTTCGTAGCATTCTTTTGTAGCCTTTCACTTATTAAATCTAGAAACTTGACACTTGCGTAGAAACTTCCAACAGTAATGTCAGTATCAATGAATAACTTTTTGCTGTAAGGGACAGATGAAGATGTTTAATTTCTGGTGTACGTATGGACAGATAGGAGTAATAATTAAACAAAAAAAGTAAAAAACTGCATCTCCAACGATGCTTTTCCCTTTACAGCACGCAGGAAAGCAAGCAGTGCATGCATATGGCGAGGTGTGGATTTTCCTGCAGGGACCAGTGAGCCCGGTGCCAGCCTGTCTGTGTCCCCATGCACCTCTCTGCAGCCCGTGCGTGCTCTCAACCGTGCCCTGACCTACCTGCCGGGTAACCTCTGCCTCCCCACCAACACCGGCATTGCATCTGCAGCGGTGCAGGGCTCTGGGCCAGAGGGAAGGAAGGTGGCGGTGGCTGCTTGCTTTCGTCTTCAGCTGTTACCCTGGGCTTCAGGGTGAAAGCAAATCTGCCTGGAAGGTTTAGCTCTCAAGAAAATGAGGAACTACTGAGCTGCCCCTCTCTGCTTGTTGTTGACGGCTCAAACAAAAGCAATAGTGATATTCTGAGCATCGGCTGCTAGGGATTCTCCATGGGATCAGTGTGGAGGAGGCAGAGAGAAAAACAAAACAGAAGGAGCTTTGGCTGCTTCATGTAAGCCTGCAGAGGTCTGCACTCATCCCAGGACTAACGCTGTCGGACGAAGTTGGATCTCTGGCAGAACGCTTCTTGGGAAACTGAATGAAATGCGGAATCTCCTGGCTTGTTTAAAGCAGCTCATGTATTTATACTGTATCTAATAGTGGGATGTTACTAACATGCAGATGAATAATAGAGACAATAATCTTCTGGCTAATAGTAGAAAAAACTTCTTGCTATGTTATATAGCTGTAACTATATAAACTGAAGTTAGGAACTACTCTTTTAGTGGTATTTAAAACTATTCTTTTTTTGTAGTAGGACAACAGAGTAATGCCTCTTGTTTCTCATAGTGATATCAAGAAGCATGTTAAGAAACCCAAGCAGAACTCTCTGGCAGCTTATAAATGTGCTGCTGATACACTACTTTGATTAAAGTTCTTCAAGCCAAAGCTTTTTTAATGATGCACTTTATTTTGTTATTCAGCTTATTAATAAAAAATTGAATATTGACTTGGACAAGTCCCACATTGGACTCCAGTAGGTAAATCTCATTTATTTGACACTGAACCCTTTATGGCTGCTCTTTGAGTGGGATTTTTTTCTACTTGTTTGTATACTCAACGGAGAGGGTTTTTTTCAGTTATTTAGGTCATATGGTTATCTGGGCTTAAAATTCTTTAAAGGGCAGGTTTATTTCCTTTCTGTTCTGTTTCATCCCAGGTGAAAGTGATAGCATTCCGTTTTCAGTGCACTAGAACTATACATATCACACACTTCAGCTGACCTTGTGAAAAATGTGAAATTGAGAGTCATTGGATGCAGCTGTAAGCAAATCTTTTGAAATGCAAAAAAAAAAACCCTTAAAAACTGGAAATTCAGAGTTCAAAACATTTCTTGGGCAGCCATTGTAGTCACTGTTTTAGGCGCAAGGGCTGCTGAGAAGTTTGCCTTGCCAGCTGCTGGAGGAGAGAAGGGAAGTATGTGGAGGCCTGATAGTAATACTGCAGTTTCCCAGCTCAGGTTCTTTCTCTTTCTGAGATCGTGTTTACTTTATGTGATTGCAGGATATTCAAAACATGATGCTTTGAAGTGCCCTTCTGAGGTCTGGCATAGCAGGGGGAATTTACAGTTCTCATGTGCTAAATTGCTGTTCTTATTTTTACTGTCAGAAAACTGAAACCGAAGGCTGGTGGTTGTTTTCCAAGAGTAAGGCGCAGATGAAGCATCTGCAGTTGCTAGTAACTGGAAAATAACAATTCTGAATTTTAGAATTTGGAGTTGTTTTTTTTTTTAAAGAACTATTGCCCATATATTATTATGGGCATTTATTAAAAAAAGGGTCATCATCCTTATATCAGTCTCAATTTTATGAACGAGTCTGATTCCTACTAATGGTTTTAATTTGGTGAACTCCTTACTACAACAATCTATAATCCTGTGTCAACTTTATGGGATGAAGGAAATTAGCAAGAAGTGGCCAAAATGAGAGAACATTTAAATAAAGCAATATTCTTTCTGGTACGATAAAATAGTAGAAAATCCAGCAGCAGACGTATGGTGATTGTACAGGAATTAACTCATGTTCTTTTCCTCAAAACATACTGTGGCAGGAAGGTAGACATAAGCTTCTGCATAGATTAAACACTGTCCAACATAGCTTAAACATAATTTAAAGTTTTGGCTCCTACAAGTACAGCTGAGCTTCTGTCGTTACTGGGTCATAAGCATGTGAGCTTTTAGCTATGTGCACTTTCTCTGAGGTTTATCAAGGGAGGTAATGTCGGCTGTGAACTTTCAGGGAGGTAGCTGACTGTGTCAATGCCATCCAATTTCCCCCTCCACCCTGAACCCAAATGCATTTAAAATTAAGTGCAGGTGTAAGTAGCAAGCAATAGCATTTTTGCTTGTTCTGAGCGGGATGTGTGCTCGCCACGCTGCCTGCCTCATCTGCTTCCAACTGGCAGTTGCACAAAACTACAAATCGGGAATCTTGACTGTCTAATCAAGAAGCCTGTATTTGGCAGTGTGTGCTCAGCTTACCCGAGTGTAATTAATTGACCAACTTTAACAGCAAGTGTAAACTGTGTCACTACGTAATTATTTCTGCCTGTAAGAAAACAGTGCAGAATTTTACTGGGTTCATTGTAGATTGAGGATTTTCCTTACAGCTGTCTTTATTAATGTTCATATCGGAGACGTCTATTTGCTGAAGACATTAGAGACTTGATCCAACTCAAGCATCTTATTTGTTTGCAGATTCTCTCTCTTCTGGCTGTTATTTGTGAAGAAATAGTGGAGGATTGTATCACGTGTGGCGGACTTTACTTCTTTGAATTCACAAGCTGCAGTGCCTTTCTTTTGAGTCTCCTGATCCTGTGTGTGTATTGCACTGATGTATATGAAACATTTGGGGAAGATAAAGTACAGAAACTGGTAAGGATTTTTTTTTTTTTTAAACCATTTCTTTTAAGTGCTTAAAGACTATTGTGGAGTAAAAAGGCTATGCAGAATGAATCTCCTTTTCTTCCCTATTTAAAGGGTAGATTAACACAGTTTAAAAAAATCAGTCAACTTTGAGAATCCCTTTTATATTGACAACTTTTCCAAAATTGTCATGTTGGTTACCTGCAGGATTTTAGGACTTGTGTGAAAGTCTTTCACACAGGCTAATCCTACTGTGTAGTCATCGCATATATGTACATATACGGAACACAGTTTACTGCCAGCATGATACTTGTAACTTGCCTGTTTACCCTGTTTTCCTTCTGGGTGTAGCCTACCTCCTTTTCGGTAATAATCATACTTGTTACAGTTCATGCTTTTATATTTCAGAAGATCCAGAAGTGGCACAAAGTTGCTCTGTAAAGTCAGTAAGAATATTGTAGTGTCTTATGAGCGTCCCTTCCTATTTGTCTTCGGAGCAAACAGTAGGGTTTTTTACGTGAAGGTACAGATAAGGGAGTGCAGTAAGAGATTTGAATGAGCACATTCATTTACAGATTTCTGGTTTCCTAGATGTTTTACACAGGAAATAATGCTAGCATGGTTGACCTGAGCCTGAATTTGATTGTGAAAGAAGTTAGATGAAATTAATGAAATACTTAAAGAAGACAAAAACGGGATTATGTAATGCAGACTTTTTTAAATAGTTGGTAATGTTGAATGTTGTTTGGAATATAGCTGTAAAATGTATTTTCTGAAGCTCCCATTAGCATCAAAGTTTCAAAGAATAAATTCACTGGCAGATTAACTCAGCTGCTGTTATGATGCTTGTTCTTTTTCAGGTAGTATATCTACAATTCTGTAACATTCATTTTTTTGTATTTGCAGAATTTGAGGGCCATGCTAGTCATAGGTGTCTGTTTTCTGATAGCGTCAGTAGTGCTTGCTGTGACCAGCTCTGGGTCTGCTGTTGAAAAAGCTGCATGTGTAAGTCTTAAAATTGCATAATTTACTTTGTATTTATCTTGTATGTTAATTTCTCTGCCCTCTAAACCTCACTCAATTTGCAGGGAAGAAACTGGGCAGGGAACAGAACTCGGTGTATTGCGATGCTTCAGGAGGAATTAGCTATTTCAGACCTTCCAGAAACTTACCGTAGGAAATCCGAAGAGCAGGCATTCCTCAGGATTGCTGGAAAGCTCTGCATGCACTTACAGCTCCCCAGCATTTGCAGCTTGCTTCTGGGTTCCTCAGACTTCACTGCCTTGGCCCTATATTATTCCCTGTCATCTGTTACTGTTGTGACGTTGCCCTCTCACACAGCTTCCCCAGTTCTCTGATACCCTCTCTCTGAAATGCCTACTTTTTTCCTCAATTGTCCTTTCATAGTGCCACCCCCTCACAAAGTCAGCAAGAAACCATGTCTTTTGCCAGGCATTATAAAGCATATGTGGAGAATGCTGACTTGCAAAGGCCGCAGTGAGAGCAGCAGTTTCCTCAGTGACAGAAATAGTTAGAAGAGCAACAGGGCATGCATCTCCCGGGGAACACTGAAGAGGCTCAGGGCAAGGCCCTGAAGAGGCTTTGGGATGCTGTGGATGTCGTAATTCCTCACTCACTTGGCACTTCTTTTGAATAACCTTGGAATTGTGAATATGTGAGCTTAAAAGATCAAATTTTGATTTTATTCTTGAATGAGAAAAGATGAGTTAGAAAAGAAAGCAAAATAATTCTGTTCCGCAGGCAGCACGAGCTATTAGAGAGACACGCTTTTGTATAGTCATCTTCTGTGATGTTGATATATTCAAACCTCATGGTTTGTGTATAAAGTCTTTCAGGGCTTTTTTTTCTGGAGCTGGAAAAAAACCCCAGCTATTGTGATTTAAGACTTACTAGTGTCAAATTGCTTGGGGCCAAACCACTTGTGTAAAATTTAGGTAAAAGTTAGAATAATGCATGTGTGTGTTTCCTTGTTTGAGAGAAGCTGCTAAAAACAACCTTCCCCTTTATCACTATCTTGCCATGACTAATAATGAAATGTCATTAACAAAATGTCATTTCATCCCCCTTTGCTAACCCAGTAAGGACTTGCTTAGGCTCTGCAGATCTTGTCTCCCTCCACCTTCCATGTGTTACTCTTCCTCACTTAGTCCCTTTAATCAGCAGCCATCTTTTGAATAAATATTCAAGAGAATGCCATGCCATGCTTCTTTAATAACTAATTTTTGCAATAAAATGAATATATTTTTACTATTAAGGGCTGTTTAGAACAAATTGTACGGTTCACGCTTGATTAAGAGAATGAGAACTGTAAAAACTTTTACATTAAATGTGCTAGAATTATGATTTCTAATCTGTTTCTAATTTAAATGGAACCACCGATTTAAGGAGGACTGGAAACTTTATATATAAGTGTTATTAACGTATGTAAATAGTCCAGCAAATCTCTCTAACGAGATTCTAACATTGTTTGATGTTTGTACATTTTAAAGTCATATTTTTTTTTCACTTTCACAGGCGTTTGGATTTCTTGCAAGTGGTGCATTTTTAGCTGAAAATATTATACAGCATTTTCACAGTCAGAAACAAAATGTCGACAGACGCTCTGAAAATCCTAGCAACACTCAGAGTGCCACGGAAAATCAGCCACTGAATAAACAAAGCTAACTTTCTGGATTTTTTTTTTTTTTTAATGGAGCAAACTAAAATGAACTAAAATGAACTTTGCACTGTAGGTAACAACTTCTTCTGTCTCTTCCTTCTAATCAATTTTGTACGCATTAGTCATCACAAATTTTTATAGATCCTTAGATCAAGTAATGGCATCTTGAGCATCATGTTCGAAGGTAACTGGTCCTGCTTAATAGCTGGTCCTGCCATCTGTCCAGGTGGCATACGCTAAAAAAACTTGTGTCTAAATAGAATAACTTAAGGACAACAGCGTGCCGATTTGATTTTGACAGTGGTGACTAATAAAAGTCAATGCGTGATGCATAAATTCTGAGCTATACCCTAAAGATATTTTCTGTATAAATGGATCAGATGCTTCTGTTATGCATTATAAATTAGTACAGCAGAATTCATTTTTGTACTTACTGGTCAAACTGTGAATGTAAAAGGGATACCTAATTGGAGCCTTACAGAAATGCTTGTCCTTATGTAAGGGTTTTTGTTTTTACTCTTCATATGTCTCAGTTCTGTCTGTGGAGATCAGTTTAATGAAATAGCGAGTGTAGGGGTTTTATGGGGAGGGTAATGTAATGGTAAATTAAGGAGACAGTTTTGCACCCCATGATTGTCAAGGTTTGGACTTCTATGCCAGAATCTTCTTTCAGATTATTTCAAAAGCTATAAAAGTTGCAGGAAGAAACTTGAAAAGCCAGCCGTGAGGGGAAAAAGATGGAAGAATAAATATTTTCACAAAGTCACCCAAAAAGTAGCAACCTGAACATCAATGGGAAAAAACATTACAGCACATTGGTACTATCCTGGTGAATATTACTGGCAAGATTAATAGCCATATGCAGCTTGTTTATGCATAGTTAGTGGTAAGTTTTGCCAGAATGGTTATGGACCCCATGGTTTTCTTTGTTTATAAATACGGCACTAGCTTGACACTTCTTGCTACTGACTAGGTCAGTTGGTAAACAGGTAGATAAGCATTTGTACCCTTGATTTGTCTTAAAAGCAACAGGCTGTAGGACTGCAAGAAACACTACTGATGCAACACGTATCAGACAAGTGACAGATATATCGGACTAGATGTTGATGGCTGTAAAAGAAGTGAAGTGGTGAAAACGCGTTTTTCAGGTGTCTGAGGTAGAAGCAAGACTGCTAGACCTCACTGAAGAGGAAAGCCTTCAAAAGTAGGGCAAATTGCTGTAAGCCCGGAGATGTTCCAAAATACCAAAGCAAATGAGAAAAAGCTGATTGTGCAAAAACAATTCTTGTTTGAGTGCTCGTGACATTTGCCATGTCTTCCAGGTGTTAAGTCCGTTTCGTCAATACCCTAGTCTGACAAATTGTAACCTGTTGTGGCAGCATTGAGACTAAGCCCTCCAGAAACTGGCTGAGCAGGCTGTATTTGGAAAAGGATGAGGAAGCTGTTGTAAGACAGAGCACTGTAAAAGGTCAAAGGTTTTTTTTCCAGTGCTGCCACTTTCTGATGAATGTGAGTTTGTGATGTTCTCTCTCTAAGCTCTGAGACTTAAGCCTAACACTACACTTTGCTTGGAGGATGTACGATTTTGACAGGTGGTGTGAAGCATCAAGTTTAAGCCGTCACTTGGTTTCAGAGCCATGCATAAAATACATACTTTCTTTCATAGAATTTCTTTTTTTCTGAAGAAACGCTCTTTGGACTGTCTTTTTTGCCTTGTATTTATTAGTGTCCATTTGCACTAAAACCTGATCTCAGACTAGGTGTACAGAGCTTGCTGTAGCTGTCTCTGAAAACTGGGTAGATTAAGAGATGTTTTGTTTACAAGCAGTGTTACCGGTGACAAGAAACTTGCCTTAATGAGAAATCTCTCTGCTCTGATTTGCAATGTCTTACTTGGGGGATTGTGTCCATGCCTATGATTAACATTCTAAGGGAGTTTTTTGAGGTTTTGTTTTTTTTTTAATTGCCCAGGATTCTACTGAATTTGTTTTCACATCAAAATGTCTGTAGTCTCTAAATCTTGATTTATAATTAAAAGCTGTAAATATAGCGTAAGAGTAACACTGTGCTGCTGATATTTATTAAGCAATGCAGCACCATGATGGAACTTCTATCTTGAGATAATTTTCCTTGTAATTTTTCTCAGCTTGAAAATATATGAAGAGAGTTCTGGGTTTTGGTTGCTTTTCCTATAGACTTTTCCCCACCTCAGTGCTTTGTTATTGGTGTCCATTCCTGAATTGGATATACTGGTACTGAAAAGGATCTGTAGAGTCATCTGTCTGCCTTGGCCTCCCTATCTATGACACCTACTGCTGGTACTTCACAGAGAAACTGAAATACAGAGCAAGTTATTGCTACGAAAAAGTGCCACAAGGAGTTGGTGTCAGAAGAAGGTGGCTCTGACTGAGATCCGACTCCCATGATCTGACTATTAGGCCTTTTGAAACAAATACTGCCAACCTTTGCAGAGTGGTTTGATGGATTCTCCTACTACATACATGCTGGCATCCCTGGCCTGCTTTGGGTTGTTAAGGGTTGAGGGGGTTTTGGCATGTTTTTTCGTTTTCATTTAGCTGTTCCAAGTAGGTAGTTTATACCCATTCTCTCACCAGCTGACTGATCCATGTATAGATTTGAGGATCAGATTCCATCTCTGACTGCAAGGGATGCAAGCGTTGCCGTCAGCTAATGAAAACAACAAACAATAGTCTTCGGGGAAACTGGTTAGTTGTTTTCCCATATGTCACAGGAGATTACTAATAGAAGAGTCCTGCTATTCTTTACAGCAATACATACTGCTCCGTTCCAGACGCTGTTTAGCTGGCATGAATCTGTCACACAGTAGTTAAATACTACGAGCAGACAAGTCACATATTGGTTATAGGTTTAAGGCAATTGCTAAATTGTTGCTTCCAAACCAGTTGTTGGCTAACAAAGCAGTTTCTGCATGGTGGTACTATTAATCCTAGGCTTGTAAGTATGAAGTGTTCTTTTTGTTCTGTTTTAAAATAGTCGAGATGCAGGTTTGCTAGCGTGTATGCTGTCCTCTGCTTCTGCGGGGTTGTTTCCTTAACTGCTTTATCAGCTTCCTACGATAAAGGGGCAGGTGTGTGTCCCTCCTAGCTCCTCTGCCCTCACAGAGGGTAATGGCTGAGCAGACTGGTCTCCTGCAGTCTCGACATGCCCCCTTTGATGCTTCTGGTGTCAGATCCAGGCTTTGAGTGTCCGTCTTTTAATTAGACTGATCCCAGAGAATGGTGTTGGAGCTGGATTAAACATCTGGTTTTGCAGGAGCTCTGTGCATGTGGGTGGATGTCTCTCACCCCTCCCGCGCTCTGTCAGCAAAGTGGTCTGCTTGTTTCCCAGCCTGCTTCTGATGAAATCAGCCTACTTTATTTAAACCGGCTATTTAAATTGCTTACATTAAGGTGGCTGATTTTGACTTCAGTGGATTAGGGACTGTTCAGGAGAGTGATGGCAGCTCTGGCAGAAGTGCTGTTACAAGCCACTGTCTTAAATTTCTTCTTCTGTTTGCAAAGTAACCATCTCTCTACAATCTTAGCTGGCAGTAAAACCTGTGGGAAGAAGCAACTGGCCCAGTATGTCTACCTAGGGATTGTCTTCTCCCTTCTTCACCACGGTGCTTGGCAGTGGTGTTGCCAGCCTGCTCAGACACATTAAAAGCTTTCGTCTTTTTCCAGCTGAGCTCGTCCAAAAGTATTTAAAGGCTCTGCACCCACTTTCAGGCTTTGTTTACAGTGCCTTGAGAATCAGTGCAGAGGATTCTCCAGGACACGTGAGGACTTGTTAAGTGGCTGGACTGTGAGTTTCTGCTCCGAAAATCTGCATGTGCATCGTGTAGGTTGTGAATGTTAATTTTTGTGTTTGACGATTAGCCCACATTAAAATCACAATGCTACCAGTACCCTTCGGGTTCTAAATATGTGAAGGAATTGTACCTTACTGCTTGCACTCTGTGCTTAAAAATAGCAGGGAAGGCTTGTGGTCTGTTAGCATCGAGTTCTCCGTGTGCACCCTCCAACTTGAAAAGGCAGTGAGCTATCATCTCGCACAATTCTGGGCTCTGCACAAGATGTTTTTGCATAATGGCCATCATGGTGATCCTCGTTCAAATTTGTGCAATAAAAACACCAAGCTTTCTACACTGAAGGGAAAGAAATACTTTCTGAAATTTTTGAAAGGTTACATAAAATTGTAACGAAGCAAGATGCTGGTAGTGCCTTTAAGATGGAAATTCATCTTTGTTTTAGTCTATTGCTGTAAACATAAGCAGTTCTCTAGATACTAAATTTTATGCTGTTCAGAACTATCTATCACTTTTAATACCTTTGAGAATTTAAGTGACTTTTAATAATTATTAAATCAGGATGATAATACAGAGGGTTTATATATATAAAATAAAAATTTTATACAGTTTTGTTGCCAGTGTTGCCTTGAATTTCCATTTAAATAATTTTTAAATGCTTAAAATATTTTTTCCATTCTAAACCAGTGGTCTATTTTAATGTATTATGCTTTTTTGGTCTTAAGAACTTTCTAAAATATTTTGTAATAATTTTTAAAATAAAATATTAGTAAATAACTTAAGTGTTTCTCATTTCTGCTGCTGTGATTTGGTGTCGCTGTGTAGTTCTCCCAGAGCCAACCGTAGGAAATAACGTCATTCCTTGTTCCTGCTTTGGAGGAAGGAGCTTGCATTGTGTTTGCCTGTTACTGGGGAAGAGGGTCCAACTTGCAAAGCTGGATATTCTCACTGAAAGTTTCCAGGAGGAAAGGTCCGAGAAGGTCAGTATTGCCTCTTAGCACAGGGTCCAACCAAACTAGTTTGCAATAGTTGCCTTTACGCCTACCGTCATCTACAGGTTACTGTGACAAGCATAATTCAAGTGCTGCTTTCCTCTCGTCTCGATTACTTGGAGCTGAAAAAAATGAAGTGGCAGACTTGTTAAAGAAAGGCGCACCAACTAGCAAAAGGTGTTACGAGCAAATGTTTTCTTCTGGTGTAGAAAAACGCAGGTGACGGTTATTTGGTTGAGGGGCAGCCGCTGGATCCTTTAAAAATGTTTGTCTGCTTGTCAGTGGTAGGGGGCGAGGAAAAGGAAATAAACCTGCGTGCCTTCTGGCAGGGTGGCTTTTTTTGTTTCATAATCCTACAGATTGCTTTATTACCTGGTGGCCATCTTGTAAACAGGAGGAGAATGGCACTTTCTTCATTGTCGGCACTGAAATTGGAATGCCACAGTATATTTTTCTTTATATCGTAACATTAAAGGTGAAATTGTCTCTTTGATGAAGTTGCCAGAGATGAGTGTAACCATAAGGATTCATAAGGGAAAAAGGTCTCTAATGCTTTTAATTACATTTGAAAACTAGATGCAAGAAAACAATCGAGGCAAAACATTGTATTAAAAAGGGTATGTCCGTGGTGGATTTACACAGCATGGGAAAATAACTCAGAAGTCCTAAGAAAGATTAATAAAGATTTAATAATTTGGAGCGTGACCACACAGTTTAAGTCGTGCTACTGCCAGAATCATGATGACTCCTTTCTCAGGAGCGTAATCCAAGCTAGTTTACTGTAAATTCTCAGAGTAGCACAGCAGGGCAGAATATAGGCTGGTAGGCTGCGGCTTTCCTTCGCGAGTGCACAGGCACCACCTGGTCGCTGCTGCCTGTGCATCCGTTGTTCGAGGCACGTACGTGTCTCCTTGCTTTTTTGGGTGGGCTTTCTCCTGACGGCGAGGAGCACGACCAGCCACCTGCTCTATCACACGGCCTCCTTCCTGCTGTCATGCAGGAACCAAACCAGGTTAGCTACTTGGCCGGGTTTGGGGTTGGACTTCTCCTTGGGTTCAGAACAGCTATTCTTTGCCTGCTAAAGGAAGCACAAGGAAGGCCAGCAACGTTTTTTAAATTCTGTTCGTGCCGCCTGCGCAGTGCAGTTGTCTGCACAGGAATCTGTGGAGAAGCTGCAGGAGAGAAGCTTGCCCACAAGAGGGCGAAGTGATCCTGTGATTGAAATGATTTGGTCTGGAGGACTTTGCCATCTTCCCACCTGTATTTTCAGTGGAGTGGAAGCCCTCTTGTCCTCTTCTTTTGTCAGTGTGGCTCTAAATTGAACTGTGCATTTTGGCGACACTGTTTCCAATCATTTGCTTATTTCTCAAAATGTAGCCTGAAGGTTTTTTGATAATATAATCAGATCAACATTGTCTCAAGGAGATCCTTTACCTAAGCAGTTTGAAAGGGTTTTAACTTTTATTCCTTTTGTTTTGTAACCTGTCAAGAGATGTTTTTAAAAATTCCTTTTAATTACAAAGTCAAGCCTCGGCCGCATGACTACATCTGCATCTGTAACACTGTATGGCAGCTGTGAAGCTTTTTGTGGTCTGTACTATGCAGTGGTTTTCAATGAAAGCTCTGTGGATCATGGGTGGGAGAACAAAGGAATGGGGAGTACCTGAGCATTTCCTGGACTCTCGGGAAGTTAAATGAGAGAAGCTTATTATCCAAAAATGCAAATTATGCGTGCTAGAAAAAAAAATCAGGGTCCACAAACAGAGATGTTGGCAAACGTGCCAGACAGGGCTTCTGGCAATTCCAGTCCTCTCCAGGCACCCCCGCAAAACTTGCTTTGACCAGCCCGTGTATCCTGATCACTCACTTTGTTTCTTGTGACCTATTATCTCTTGGCTATATTAGAACAGGACGGGGAAAATAAAACAGACGTGGCTGTTTTGAAGTTGGCAAGTCCTGAGGTGAGCGTGAGGGCTTCACAGGGAGGCGACAGCCTAAGAAGCACATTCTTCTGTAGCATGACTCATGTGCAGCCAGAGGAGGACGGCAAATACCCAGTCAGGTATCTGTTGCTAGATGTGCTGCATGAAAGCACGTAGTATTCTGCAGTGCTGTTTGGGGTGTACTTCAGAACTCCCTTTTTAGCCCTCACTTGGACTTACTGAAAGCATAATATTGTAAGACAAAAGCATGACAAGTTTTTTATTACCACATGCCCTACACTTGCTGAGAGAATGGTGGAATGTTGCTCAAAATAATGCAAGTCTGTCTGCGCTACAGCCCTCCTTTTAACTACTTCCTTTGCACCAGCTGTCACTCTTCCAAAAATATCAGTGTGGACACGATGCTGAAATCCCTGTTCGTGTTGAGCTGTAGGTAAGGAAGGAACAGTTACTTCATTGTTCTGTGGTCTCTGCACACCACTAACCAAAGACGTGGAGCTGCTACCCTGGTGTGAGCAACAAGGCACCCTCAGAAAGGAGGACAGACTCTCACCACTTCTATTTTTATGGTTAACACAACACCCGTTTTCACTCTCCTATGCCTGTCTGCATATCACCGGTTATTGATACTCACGTTGTTAAAGCCCTGCTTCCCGTTCCTGTCCCTCAAATCTAAACTAAACCTCCCTATCAGTGCAATTCATAGCAACAAGAGCTTTGGCTAAAGCTCTGCCTGCTAGTTTCTCAAAACAGGTGGGATAAAGTGGCTATGGAGGTCTATCTGAGGGGGTACAATACAGCTCTAGAAACAACTGTCCCGTTAACGTAAGCCTGCCTGTTTTCTGCCTCATAGTTCTCTTGCTCAGAAAGGCTTGTTTTATGAATGAACAAATGTTGTCCTTGACTTGATACAGTTTTTTAATTGTAAACGCTTGTTTCTGCCAATTGTGCTTCTCATTTGAGGGTAACAAGGGCATAATTATTCAGCTCTCATGCATCACAAACTGCTGAGCATGAGGTATTAATGGAGTGCTTTGCTGCCACCATAGCTTAATAGCTACAGCTGCAGCATTGTGCTCTTGTTTGGCTGGGGTTCATGAAAAAGGGGGATGCAGACCATTAAGTTTTATGTTAAGAGTGATTTACAGATGTAGAAATAACAGTAGACTGTGCTAGATGGACAAAGCACTTCTGATTTAAAAGGAGCTATTATACCAGCAGAGCTGTGATTCGTACTCGTGGTGGTACAAAGCCACCAGCACCGGTCCACCTCATAAAAGCCCCCAATCATCTCAATAACAGAAAGTTGCGTTAGTGTAATTGTGTGTGCTGGCAGGGCTGTACTGGGGGAGGGGGGAAATCGTACCCTACCATCACAGCTGGCCAGCAGATGTAATAAAAGGAAGCTGCAAATGGATGCTTTTGGCTAGCTACAGGCTTCGAGGTGATACACAACCCCTAGCCTGGTCTCTTCCCATCCACCCAGCTATCGCATTAGCTCTGTTAAGTAAGTAAGTGCTGACATGCAAGTCCTGGAATTAAGAGGTGGGTATTGCCCCAGCTCCACATGGGAAAGTAAAAGGGCTATCTCCTCAGCCCTACCCCGAGATGTCCCAGCTGGGAGGCCAAGCTCCCCCGGTAGGCTGATGGAGGAAGAGGCACGTCTAGAAGGTGAATCAGAGGGGAAGGGTCACTAACTCCTGCACTCCGGGTCACTGCTGCTGTGATTCGCTCTTGCCCTTCTCTTTCTTCATGGAATACGCAAGGGAGACTGGCTGGGTGCTAAGGCTAGTTCCGTGCAAATAGCCTCCAAGGCTATAAAAGACTCCAGCTTTTCCCTGGGAGAATGGTATTAACTCTCTTTGGGCTGTAAAAAGAGGTGCAGGATGAGTGGTGTCTCCAATTTCCTACTCTGTCCTTGTATGCCTAATGGTTAGGTGCCTCTAAGTAAGTCTACACCTGTGGGGTTTTTTTCCCCAAGGTTTCTAGAGCCTTGCCACAATTCCTCCTATGTGGAGGAATTTCTGCGGTTGCTCTTCCTGCACAAGTGCAAACGTGCAAGGAAAGAGCAAGTGGCTCAGACATACTTAATTTAGCAATGACTCTACGTTAGTGGCTTGGGGATATTCACCCCTGCAGGGAGGCTGGGCCTACCACATCATACACACACACACACACATCGGCTCCACTTCAAAAACTGGCATATTCTTGTTGTCTTTCTGGTAGCGCCTTCATCAGCCACAGAAACATGCAGGTGTTTCCCTCATCGCCACACATTACTTTTTTTCTACACATACCCACACATGCAAAGCACAGAGCACTCAGCTTGTTCCTTTTCTTCTGTGCTACTCCCTTTTTTCCCCAGGTGCTTGGTTTGCCGCACAGCTGCCCGTCTACCTTTGCACGGTCCCAGCCTGTGGGCACACCCCTCTGGAGTCACAGGCGAGAGGGGCTCTGAAGCTGACATACGTGGCACTGCCTCTGTGCTCCAGGTGGGGCTGAAATCATTTTAGGGCCAGGCAGAGTAACCTGAGGGCTTTGTAGCAGCGAGTGTTGGCACCGGGACACCTGCGCCTTCCTGTGTTACTTCACGCGGCTGGATGAATTTCCTGTCACCGTGAGGAGGGCAGGACTGCTGCTCTTTTGCTAATGCTTTAGGTTGCAGTTTATTCCTTTCAAATGGTTGCTTTGTGCATTGCTGTTATTCTAGGTCTGTAAACATCTAAAGAGCAATATATGAAATCTACATCTTGGGCATTTTGAATTTAACTCGGTTCAAGCCAGGACCCACAAAAAATGCATTTTAGTTGAAGTCATCTATGTCCTAATCCTTTCTTCTGCTTCAAAAGCTCTGGCCTTCATGGCTGGCTGGTGCTCTGAAGGACATACTCTGCTCAAACGCAAGTCTTGCCTGAGAGCCGGTTAGCACCCAGTGACAAAACTGCTTTTGAAAATATTTATCTTATGCGCCTTTCTGTAAAGCTGTAGTTCAGCAATATGCAAAAAACAGGTGCTGCTGGAGGTCATACCATGTTCAGGAAGCGACATGAAAACATTAACCCGAGTAACAGCACTGTTCTGAGCGGCTCACTCAGGAAATGCCAGGTAGCACTGCTACTCTGCAGTGGCCCCTTGATTTTAGCTTCTTCATCTGCACTTTCTTTTCTAGCTTTGCCCTCCTTATTCCCCACCACCACCACCCCAAAAGGCAAGGTCCCTCTCAGCCTCCTTGTTATGAACCCTCCCTATCATACTGCTGTCCCCGCCCCAGCACATAACAAGCAGCCACAATATCACGCCTCTGGCTACTCAAAGCCAAGCTTTCACAGCACTAAGCCAGAATAATGCCAAAGAGTTCGGTATCTAAATCCTGCCTCCATGTAAAACTGAAAGCTTGTCTTGGCAGCCACCTCACCCTTGAGGCAGGAAACTCCTGTAGTGCTACAACTCTTTTTTCTTGGGCATGGCCAGGCAGCTTCAATTTCACTGTCAGAGCAGCTCTGACAGAAGTTTGGCAGAGGGCAAAAAACAGACAGATTTTTTTTTTTTGCCAACTGCCCCAAGGCAGAGGGGCTGGTCTGGGCAGGTGATGAGAGCTTGTTTGAGACTTAATAAATTGGCAAGTCATTAACCCAGTAAGCCAGTGCAGATATGAGATAATAAGAGGATAAAGCTACTTCACTGGTTGTTCATCAATATGGGCTTTTTTTTTTTTTTTTTTGACGCCAGCTGCTGGATGGTGGGAACCCACCGTACACTGGTCAGTCCCTAGTAATAAACAAACAATGGCGCGTACTTACCATACTGGCCGTGAGAAACCAGAGTGCTGACCCAGGGGACTAGCTGAGGCTGACGGACTCTGGGCTCAGGGACAGGAGGCAGAATAGAAACAAGCTCTGGAGTAGCCAGCTGTGGGTAATCAGTGACCTCTAGAAGCGACAAGCATAGGAAGGAGCAGCCAACAGCACTTACTGCTTTTCCTGTTTTCCAGCTGCCTTTGTGCTGGAAAAAAGTAATCATCCTTCTCCAGGAGAGGAAGATGACAAGCACCAGTGCAACTTTCCGACCTCCTTCCATGTAGTGGAGTTAAACAAGCTCTGGGACCAGGGATCGAAACCAAGAGCTGCCTGTTCCCAAAAGGATGGCTTCGCAAGTGTGCAGCTCTGTGCATCTGCAGAGGAGTGAAAGATAAGCCAAGGGCACGGCCCCTGCACCTGCGCTCCAGTCTGAAAACTGAAATGGCCTAAACAGGAGGGTTGCTTAAGAATACCCTAGAGCTTTGTGGTGAGGGCTCTCTCCTGCCACCTGGGTGTAAATCTCCACAGGCAGAAAGAACAGGACTTGGGCCTCCCACAGACCCTTTCTCTCGTGCCCGCTTCTCCCCACCTCACACAACCAGCAGCACCTCCTGGACGCCAGCCCGGTGTCAAGCTCATCAGTAGGGCCCTGCAACACGTAACTCCAGCTTTCCTTGGCTTTCAGGTGACAGTCTAAAAGCGGGTGTGTACTTTTGCCCCTAGCCAGAAGGATGGCCAAGGCCACTGGACAGGACATAGCCTCTCACGCTTAGCAGCAGCATTTTGCTCCATGCTGTCTCTAAGAACAATTTAAAGTTAAACAGGGCAGAACATGTGGCAACTTGATGCCATGTTCCGCAGCCTCTGGGTCAGGTTTAGTGTGTCCTCCCGCAGCTTGAGCAGAACGTGAAAATCCCAGACACAGGGTATGAAGTGTACGTAGCAGGCAAGCAGAAAAGAGACTTTTCTATCACTCCAGGCAGGTCTGTCCTTTAAGTACTGACACAGCCAGAAACTCTTGATATCTGCCAGTGTTTCTATTAGTGCATAATGTGCTCACATTAGTTCCTCCTCTCATAAGCTTTTTACTAATGTTTGCGCCTGTTCTTCCTTGTCTCCTGCTCCTTTTTGTCCTAATAAGCTCCTAGTCCTCTTCCCTGGAGCATCACTCAACACCCCCCCCCCACGCCCCACATCCCCCCAGCTTCATTAAAAGTTATCGTTATCCTAGTGTCCTGCTATCTCCTCTATAGCCCACATAGTGATTTGTTCCCAAAGCCTTTTAGGAGTAAAGAAACCCTTCCTTCGTAGTTCACACAATGCAAAACACAACCATTTCAGAGCAACAGAAAAAGTGTGCAAGCTGTCACGTAACCTCCCGTGTCTTCATCCAGCACTGTGGTCCTCAGGCTTTTCAAAGCCACCCTTCCCCTTTTTGAAAGTTTCGTTTCCCCTTCTCGTCTTCCCAGTTTCTACCCGACAAAAGCACTATTCACTCTCTAACTTATCTCAAGCCCCCAGAGCTCAAACATCAGGGTTTTTTTTTTTTTGCAGTATGAAACAGTTTGTACTACCTTTTTCTTCTACCAACATTTACATTTTAATTTTCAGTAAAACTGAACCCCAAACTCTACCTGTGTTGGCTCAAAGGATATACTACACTCACCCTGGAGCTGAAGAGGATGGACAACTTTTGGGTGGGATAGTCAGAGACCAGCACATTCAAACACAATGGCAGGGGAACAGTTTTTTCTGTGGCTCCTACCTCTTGTCCTCCAGTTACAGGATGTATGCTGACACTCCCCAGAGAGAAAGTCACTGCTCTAGTAGAGGAAGGAAAAAAATGAGCAAGACAACAATCTGATTCTCAAAGCCGTTACATCATCCAAATAGCGAACATAGTTTATTTCTAAAACAGCTGGAATCCCATATTTGACAAAGTTGCAGACAGATGGAGCTTTCAGAACCAGGTTGATACTGAAGGAAAGTTGAAACAGGTGCCAAAGTGCTTTAAAAAGGTGCCAAAGTCCCTGCCAGACAGAGCTGTCATTCAAAGACCCCCAGTAGAGCTGGCGATACCAGTAAAACCTGTGCTTTTCTTGGTAGACATGTTTCACAAGGAGGATCTGTGGGAAGCGAGGAAGCTTTGGCAGCAGAGATGTCAGTTTTCCAGCCTGAAAGCATCCTGCATTAAGAGCATCTGATGGGTCTATGGACCCAGCACTGCCATAACAGCAAAAGCTGCAGGCATACCTTAGACCTCTCGATAGGCACAAAAACCAAAAGGGAACTTGTAATTCACTTCTCTTGATCCAGTATAAACAAGTGCACTTGTAGCAAAACATATTCTTTGGGCGATCACAGAGCATAGTTCAGAAATTCTTTGGTCGTCAGACTGCATGAAATTCCCCCTAATTTTTTTTTCCCCACATGGTGACAAGTGACAGAGTGATGTGGGAGGCTGAAAAAAAGATGCTAGTGTAGTGCCAGGAGAGGGGGCACAATTCCAGCAGAGTGTGGAAACAGCCTTTTCTTCAGAGCAAGCTCAGGCTCCAGCCCCAATCCTTAGCAGGTGCTTCTCCCCACTGCCACCGCAGTGCTGAGGTCTCAGCTGCATTCACGCGTGTGCAGCAGAACACTGGTTTCCCACAGGATTGCCAAGAGGGGTTAACGCTTGTAGGAAGGTGCCTACTATCTATCTGAGGTGATATCTCAGGAGGTGAAGGAGAAACAGAGCACTTCTCTTTCCTCTGGGGGAACAGAAGAGGTTGTATCCTTAAATATCTACCATGTCAGTCCAAATTAAACTCAGAGTGCTAGTTTCCAAAAGCTTTAGTTAAGTCAGTATTGGCAGGAGAACTGGTGATCAAGCACCCCTGTTGCAAAAAAATACGTGTGTGTGTGTGTGTATACACGTGTGTGTATACCACCTTCTGCAGGTATTTTCACTCAGAGTGCCCAGAATGAAGTCATAGAATCATAGAATAGTTTGGGTTGGAAGGGACCTTTAAAGGTCATCTAGTCCAACCCCCCTGCAATGAGCAGGGACATCTTCAACACGATCAGGTTGCTCAGAGCCCCGTCCAACCTGACCTTGAATGTTTCCAGGGATGGGGCATCCACCACCTCTCTGGGCAACCTGTGCCAGTGTTTCACCACCCTCAGCATAAAATATTTCTTCCTTCTATCTCGTCTAAATCTACCCCCCTTTAGTTTAAAGCCATTCCCCCTTGTCCTGTCGCAACAGGCCCTGCTAAAACCGAAGCCTTCTCTGCTCTAGGCTGAACAACCCCAACGAACAAGTCCCTTGTCAAACAGGACTGTCCTTTGGACCAGTCCTGTGCTGGCAGGGCAAAGAATCCTGAACCATCACTGATTCTGCTGACAGTGGATTTCTAGCTGAGAAAGATGTCTATTCTTTTACACCAGAGAGCCTTCGAGGCATGCTCAATTCAGGTCATTAAAAAGAAAAAAGTGACCCATTTCTGACCAAACAAAATATGTCATCTGAAGGTATTGGGCAGAAAAGCAGGCCAAAGTTGGATGTTGTAAAGAAATAAAAGACAGTCAATATGAAATTAGTAACATTATAACTGCCTCTTATATAGTTTTAGTTGAATAATCCTCTATGTTAGTGTCAAAGCAGTTTATCTTTGAGTGAATATATGTATCTTCATCCACAAACAGCAGACTTTTGCGCTTTCAAACTGTTTCCTGCTCTATGTTGCTGTAAATAGGGCACTTATGAAAAGGAACAGCAAGAAGAATCACAGAAACTGCACCACGAGGAGGGGGATTTCTACCTTTCCAGGTTATCTGCTCAGTTATTTTCATTTACTTACTCAAAATTTTTGACACTTTAGCAGTTGGCCAATTTCTCTTTGTCAAAGAGTAAAACAAACAAACAAACAAATTCAAAGTAAAGATACATATATTAGGATGAGACAAAAAAATAAGGTGGCAACAAATGGCAATGTATGATGACCTGCACAAAAAGAATTTTATGAGAGGACCATTAAATTACTCAGCAGTACTGGCGCAGAATTTCAGACAAATAGAAAAATGCATAGCAGGCCAGAAAATGCTTCTTTCCTCCCAATTGGACCTGGTAAACTGTATAAATCCTACATTTTGCAGAAACCTGCTGCACCATCATGCAGTTGTCCTGACAGAAGAGACCGACTTATAAGTACAAGTTCTACTTCACATCTCGACATGAAAGGGAAAGCACCAAGGAAGACGGGCCTGTGCTTCCCTTTTTCCTGCAAAGAATTTCCAGCTCACCAGAGACGGACTGCAAAAGGAGAGAAAGGCAAAGGTGCCGAGACGACATTGTCTCAGCCTCGAAGTTACACAGAACTTCATGACAATACCAGCTTGGACAAAACTGAACTGTTCTGCCTGTCCAGGCTCCGGGCAGAGTCTCCAAAAGCATGGATCCCAGCAGAGGCAGAGGAAGGGACAAACCGCACGTGAGAGAGAGAAAGAAGCACATTGCTCCATTCACAATGAGCTTTCCATGAACACTGTTGGACTCCAAAGAGAATAATTTATAGAAAATGCACAGAAATTGTCTACAGAACGGGTCTTACTCATTTGCAAAATGGGTATTTGTATTTGTGAAAAGGAAAAAAAAAAAAGATCCCACAAAACATCAAACACATTCTTGGGTATGTATTTTCCTGTATTTGGCAGAGGGAAGTTTTAAAGAATAATCTTTGATTGTTAATAACCTGTAAAAATTCATGGAGAAAAAACCTGATTTCATCATGTACAGTTGGGGCTAGGAGGGAGTGTTTGCAGTGACGTATTCAAGTTGCGGTTCATAATTTTTGATGCTGGCTGAGCTGATGTTAGAAAAAGTCCACAGTTCTGATAGAAAGAGGTAACAAAGACTTGGGTCAGCTTATCCAGGCATAAATCAGTTTGTAACAGTTCCTTCGTTAAACAAATCATCCTTTGACATTAAGAATCAGGTAGGACTTTGCAGGATTTCCCTTCTGTAAACAGATGGAGGAAATCAGAAGCAATTTTTCCATCCTTCTGAAAGGAGAACCAAATGACTCTCCAAATGAGTTTTAAATGCACTTATTGCAAGTAGCTGGAAATGACCGCAGCCCAGCTTGTGAGGCAGAAGTTGTCTTTCTCTGTAAAGCTCATAAAAAGCAGGTTCTCCATTATAAACTTCTTTGAGGGGGGAAGCGAGGGGAGCAAAAAAACTTTGGTTCACAACATTGTTTTGCATAGGCATTCAAGTAGATCCTCAAAAGCTACCGGCTGTCCAGGCTAGTAACAAAATACCCATGCTCTCTCCTCAGTAGCGGACGATCCTCTTTGGTATCCTATTTTGTAAGGCAGACGTCTTGCAGAGATGGAGGAGTCATACAGATGCATCTTTGAAAAGGAAGACAGCATCACTTGCATTGCACAAACAAATTCATCTACTTGATTAAGGAACACACAGGAAACCTTCTTTTGGTAGGGGGTGGGGGAGGGAGAAGAGAAAGCACTGATACATTCACTACTTGCTAGAAGCAAGTTATTTTGCTCTTGTACTTAGTTGTTAACAGCTGTCAGTAGCTGTGATACATCTGTGTTGACAGAAAATATGGAATTATTGCTTTGTGAGCAATTCTGAGTAACAAGGAACAGGACGTTAATAAATCCTTCCAGGCAGACACAGCCCTGTGGCAGAAAATATAAATATTCATTTTGGGAACCATTCTGGCAGTTACTAAGCATGATACTTACTTGTTGACTGCGTGATGCACGAAACCTTGTAGGATGACCATATGCTTAAAACACAAAGGATCGTAGCTAGGAACCCGAAAGTCTGGATGAGAAAACAAACAAACCACAGATACTTACAGAACATTAGATGACACATATTCCATGAATGTACAGACACTCTTGTATATCCAGCTACATATTTTATGATGTTAACAGACCCAAAAAAGTGATTTCTTACTTCATTCTCCCAATATACTAAAAAAATAAAAGTTTCCGTAGTATAATAGCAGCTTATGTTTTGTCAAAACAATGACTGAAAGATAGACTGAAAGTCATATACAAGGGGGGAGAAGAAGCTGGACAGCAGCATAGAGTCTCGCCTTCTAGACTTCTCACTAGGATTCTGCAACAAAGAAAAAACTTTTTCTAACAGCTCTGATTACTGTTCTTTTACTGCCCCATTCGAACAAGTCTTTCCCTGCCACCTGCCGAATAAGCAAGTCAGGTAAGTCTTCTAGTCTGTTTGCATCATCAGGACTAAGTTTCTGAAAGTAATTCTTTACTCTCGAGGAGCTGTATTTCAGGTCCTGCTGCTGTGAAAATACTGTTGCCCACACTCAGAAGGAATGCCTCTCTCTGTAAAGCCCTCCAGCCAGCAGAGGCAGAGAGTATCTTCCAGTAAGTCAGCCCAGGACCCCAGTGGGTTTTAGCTCAGGAGAAACTATCTTGAACAGGTTTCTGTTCAGGAGCAGGAGGCATTAAAAGCCAAAGACTGGAGTGAAATCCTTTAGGTAACTTCTAGCTGCTACAACAGCCATTTGTCAAAACTGAATTGCCTTGATTCTTCCCCCAAACTCATTAGTTCCTATGAGCTAAAGCAGGAACCTTTGGTTTCAACTCTCTGACAGGACAAATATCCACTTTAGTGGCGAGTCTGGAGTCTCACAACAAAATATTTTTGTTGGCATTGTGTTACAGAACATTCACTGAAATGAGCTAGAAGGTAGTTCAGCCAACCAAGACACAAGCAAGGCAAGTCTGTAAGAAAATACAATTACAAGTAATAGATTTCCAATGCCCTACTTAATATATATTGCAATTAAAAAAAGTGTCAAGACTGATAAACAGAGTCTTACCGCTCCAGCCACAAGTCCAGTCAAATTGTAACTCTTGGATGCTGCTACAATCGATGCAATGAGAAGCAGAATTGTACCAATTAAATAATGAAGAAACTCCTGTAAAGACAAGCACAGCCTGCATCAGAAGGGAAACTTATCAGGAAAGCATTTCAGTATGCCTCAGAATGAAAACAATTTGGCAGAGGTTACTCAAACCCAGAGGACAAAACACCAGTCAACAGAAAAAAAAAAGCAGCTAAAAAAAGAGAGAAAAAAAAAAACCACCCTGTGAGTGGATTTTGTACCATACCTGATTTTCTGTTCAAAAAAGGAGAGAGGGCCAATCTTCAGGTCTACTAATGTCACTGGAATAAGATCTACTTTACTGGGCATGGATGCAATCCTTTCAATTCAACATGGTATATTACTGAGGGTGAAACACGTATCTTTATGGCATCAAGTATGCACCTTACTGAAAGAGACAGTTCTGGAGGAAGGAAGAAGCCTTAAGGACATATTTCTCTAGCCTATATGACATGGCAATAAATGGCAGCAAATGGCATAAGTAGAAAACCAAATGGTCCTACTTCTGATAATCTTAGAAAGTAAGCAGTGGATCTGCTGGACTTACTAACAACTTACATCAACCAAGACTGGAAACAGGAGAGAAGCCACGAAAAGCACAACTATGCAGACACTCATAACCAACACCACATTAAATGCCGCTTTGCAAAACTGTCATTTATTAGCTTATTTCAATCCTTTATTTCAATCCCTGCATCTGTATTATCTCTAGGTAAAGAAGTACTTTCTAGAGACAGTTAGTGGTGGTATGCGTTTGAAAAAATAAAAAGGGGCGCAAGTCTAACCATATTCTTCAGCTAAAAAGAAAACTAAAATTTTCTCTCTGGTTAGAAGTGGATGGATGGACAAACCATTATCTTAGATCTGTAAACTACTTACATAGCTTCCATTAAACGCCATCCAAATACTTCTCGGATTTCAAAATCCCTCTATATCTCTCCAGTTGGCTTTTCCCCATCCCTTTGGTCCTTCCTCTGTGGAACTAACATGTCACCATGCATAAGGGAGACATGTTCTAAGAGGTTATTAAAATCCGTCACCCCACACTAGGACACAGGACCCTTCTGTTAGCTGACCTGACCCAAAGCTACTGAGGAAGTTCAGGTCTTGCATTTTCTGTGCTGCTCGTTAGTTCTCTATGAGAGATGGATGTGCAAGGGAAATGTGGGAATGAGGCAGGAACATCCTGCAGGATATCCCAGGAATGGCCAGGCTATGGCAGTCAGGCTGAGGCTCCTTTCTTGCTATTGTTTAAGTTACCTAACACCATTCCAAAAAGAGACACATTTGACTTAAATAGCACTAGTAGACTTTATTTTGGGACAGGATGTACTACATGAATTCTACTGCTATGATTTGGCACTCTAGCAATCCCTTAGCTGCTATAAATGACCTGAGCTAGGACCCATCTGCTGAAGCTTGATAATCAGTAGCTTCTTTTCAATTGTCTCAGAATAACACTATTGCCTTCCCTGGAGTAAATCTGGATTTATATCTGTGTAAACGAGGGCAGGATCAGATCCAAATCAGCTAAAAAAACCTTACAATTACAGCATCTGCTGAACTGAATACTAATAACAAAAGCAACAAAAGGATTTGCATACAAGGCAAAAAAGAAGTACGTGGAAGACAGCCTATCATTGTGTGATAGCACAAGAAAATGAAATAAGTAATCAAGACATCAACCCACAAGAGAGGCAAGCAACCCAGACTTACCGCAAGTGGCCAGCTAACACAAGTGAGAATCCTGTAGACTCTGAAAATGTGGATAATGTAGAAGAACAAAATCATAACCAAGTCGCACATGGTGACAATCTGAAAGTAGCTGTACGCACTGTAATCCGTCCACGGAGAATTATTTACACTGATGAACGCAACCAGCAGTGAGATCTGAAAGACAAAAGGCACATTAAAAATTTTTACAATGGTACTCAGAGGGCCGTGGAGATGATTTTAAACACAAGAAAATGGCACTTAGAAACAGAAGACAAATATCTAATGTAAATTGGATGGTCCCAACAAAACGGAGGACAAAGTAACGATCATGGTAATAATGTTTTAAAATTTACTGTTAAATGAGTTAAAACAAACATTAAAAGTGGGGAAAGAGCCAACTGCTCAAAGGAAAGCAGCAGTTTCAGCCTGAAGAACCCAACCTGAAGAAGTCTCTATGTATAATACAAGAGGTCTCAAATATAGAAGAGGCATTGAATGCCTGGAATTCACAGGATCATAGAATAGTTTGGGTTGGAATGGGACCTTGTAAGGTCATCTAGTCCAACCCCCCTGCCATGGGCAGGGACATCTTCCACTAGATCAGGTTGCTCAGAGCCCCATTCAGCCTGACCTTGAATGTTTCCAGGGATGGGGCATCCACCACCTCTCTGGGCAACCTGTGCCAGTGTTTCACCACCCTCAGCGTAAAATATTTCTTCCTTCTATCTAGTCTAAATCTACCCCCCTTCAGTTTAAAGCCATTCCCCCTTGTCCTGTTGCAACAGGCCCTGCTAAAAAGTTTGTCCCCATCTTTTTTATAAGCCCCCTTTAAGTACTGAGAGGCTGCAAGAAGGTCTCCCTGAAGCCTTCTCCTCTCCAGGCTGAACAACCCCAACTCTCTCAGCCTTTCTTCATAGGAGAGGGGTTCCATCCCCCTGCTCATTTCTGTGGCCCTCTTCTGGACCCGCTCCAACAGGTTGATGTCTTTCTTATGCTGAGGGCTCCAGAGCTGGACGCAGTACTCCAGGTGGGGTCTCACCAGAGCAGAGTAGAGGGGCAGAATCACCTCCCTCGACCTGCTGGCCACGCTGCTTTTGATGCAGCCCAGGATACGATTGGCCTTCTGGGCTGTGAGCGCACGTTGCTGGCTCATGTCCAGCTTTTCATCCACCAGTACCCCCAAGTCCTTCTCGGCAGGGCTGCTCTCAATCCCTTCATCCCCCAGCCTGGATTGATACCGGGGGTTGCCCCGACCCACGTGCAGGACCCTGCACTTGGCCTTGTTGAAACTCACGAGGTTCACACAGGCCCACTTCTTGAGTTTGTCCAGGTCCCTCTGGATGGCATCCCGTCCTTCACGCATCTAAACCCTACGGACTTTCAGAACTGAAAGCTGTGAAAATTAAGATGCCCATGAACACATGTGCCTTTACTTACATTTAGTGAGAGTTCTCACATGCAAAATCGGAGGACCTGGCTGCAACTGAGCTAACGGTTTTACCCTTTTCTACCACCTACAGAGAAGGAGTATTAGCAGACTATAAGGTAGTATCATAGCTAATAATATAAACATTTGGAGGAACTGATTAATTCACCCAACCCCCAATACAATAGTTATAAAACTTTAATATGTTAACATTGTCACATAATAGTTATAAATATTGTCAATACAATAGTTATAAAACTTTAATATGTTAACATTGTCACATAAAACTATAAAGCATTATCATACAACTTCTTTCAGTTGTAGGCTTGCAAAGGACAAAAGCTATTTTATTTTTTTAATCTAAAGCTACTTGTTTATTTTACTAATCTTGCTGCTTCTACTAGCCTGGCTAGCCTGGGTGATAAAAATAAATCTACCGAGGATACACCTGAATATTTTCTTATTACAGACTTTGTCAATGCATGCTTTCAGCCACTGTGATTTTTAGTTCATCCAAAGTCAGCCAGGAGCAGTAATGATTCATATTTTAATCGTTTCTCCAAGACATTAAAAAAACTATCTGAAAAAGCCAGCACTTCAAGACTGCACCACCCTTTCCTGCACACTCATCTTCCAAACTCCTAACCAATTGCATCCATTATCAGAATAATTTCCTTAAGATTAAAAGGAAAAAAAAACCACCACCCAAACAACATAGCTTAGATTCTTCCTGCTGTAGTTTTAACTGAGTTTCACCTGCTCAGTTCTAAGCTGACAGGCGAAACATACACATCCTCAAGTGCAACCAAAAGCTCTACACACACATAAGAACTTCACAAGAAGTTCACAAGAACTTGCACCTTGGCCAAACTCCATCCAAACAGGCACATCGATGTCGTGACAGTGAACCACCTCAAAAAAGTGGCTCCAAAGAGAAAAGTCAGTGCTCCGGGATCCTTTCCCACACAAGTGGCTAAGCTATTGTTAGATCTGGTCCGGCTCCATTATTTTTACTGTGGTAGTCCAAGTAGTTGATATTAGCATTGTAAGTGATGCTCAGTCCAAGCCAGTGACAGGCTTCTGCACTAGAGTAAGCCTACATCTCCTCCCACCTTTGAAATAGATACAGGGTAGGGAAGACAGGACTTTGAGGTGCAGGGCTTGATCACACTCAATGCTTCTCAAGAATGGACGTTACATATGCCTTTGAAAATGCATGGTATCGCTCAGTCCCTGTCTCCCCAAATATGTTCCTGTCCTCTGGTTTGGGAGTGTAACATCATAGCAGCATCCTGCATGTTTAGTGCTTCTGTCTGTACCATGTCTGTTCTCTGGGTCTTACAGCCTAGCCACTGGGGAATCCTAAATGCACAAAGTCTTGCATCTTGTGCATGGCAGAGCTTTTTGAGATGCTACATTTCTTAGAAGACAACAAAGCAATGCTCTCCGCAATTCAGCATTTAAAGAATTCTGGCACAGTTCTTCAATTCTGAGATAATTTCAATGAAGTTTTGTCCAACCTATGTCTACATACACCAGGCCTACATTAAGCTGTGGTTTCATGAGGGTCATGGCCTTTGTCATCTTCTCCTTCTCACCCTGATTTCATTCCCTGTCGTGTACTGACTCCTCCACTCATCTGTGCTGAGCCACCTCAGTGTACTAAGCCAGCAGAAAAGTAAACTACTAAAAAATGCAAATAGCTTTACTCTGACTCTGCCATCACGCAAGGCAGGGTCAGGTGAGCAAGGGAGTGTGAGGGAGATGCTAGGACTCCAAGGGAAAGGATAGGAAGGACTGAGCAGGCAGGGTGGCAGCAGCTAGTAACCACGCTGGCTCAGGCTGCCGCAGAACATCTCTCTCGGTTCCTTGAATCTTAATGTCAGTTAAGCAAAGAGTAGTCTGACTTAGCTGTTGAGTAACTTCAACAATCAGAAGGAGATCAGCAGGTCATTTACCCTATAATCTAGAATGCTTGAAGCGATGCAAGACACAGCTATTATTTTCATGAGAAAATGAAAATGAAATTTAATGAAATTTCATTCTATAGGGAGACTCGACAAGAAGTCATGGCAAGTGTTGAATCTTGCTCTTGGATAAAGGTGGGATGAGGACAACGCTTCTCTAACCACCACAGGCTAAAAGAGGTTCCTTTATTCAGGTGCCTTCACAATAATGAGTTCTCAGTTTCAATTACACTGTAGAAATCAAGAAGGAAGCACTAATTCACAGAAGTATTAAATCTGCCTTTTGGCTCATTTCATGCTTGAACCATTAACTTTATCAACTTTTTTAGTGTGTTCAAAGGATAAGGACTGGATCCCTGAAGTACAACCACCATCCAAATAATAAGACGCACTGGTAAAAAAACCCAAAAAACTTAGTTTAAACCAGACCTAGTTCTTTCAACTTCATGGAAGCATGAAAGAGTTTTTTTTTCAGTTAGAAGGTATAAAAATTTGAGAAGAAGCATAAAGAAGAATGTGAGCCATCCAAGGACAAGATCAGGAAATTCATCTGAGGTGTTAAATTCCTCAGAAATAAGAAGATACAAGGTACCAACCAGTCAGTGAAGAATCTGCTCAGCTCCTAAGAACAGGGTAGAAATGTGGATTTGAACAAACATGCTTTCCATTTCAAGTGTACTTCACAATTAGAACAATTCCAAAAACAGTTAGTAAAGATTCTCCCTTCTTTGATTTTAGATGTGCCTCAGCATATAGGTAGGAAGAAATCACTGTGCGGTGAGAGGTATTTCTTTCAAAGATTTCCTTTGTCAGCATAAATTTCACAACATGATATTTACATTCAGTTTCTAAAGCGGGTTCTCTGATCGGAGGCACGTAATGCTATTTCACAGGACAGATGCAAAGGGGACGATATCAACAACTTTATATAAAGCTACACCATTTTTGCCACACTATATTGCCTGCATGGCTAGCAGGTACAGTCAGAGTTCAAAACTCACCTGCTGAAAAAGAATGCCAACAAATGTAGGAAATAGAGCCACATAATATTATTTTTCCTTTAAAAGTGACAAATACCAAAGTTCCTTCACGAGATATCAGTTTATCATGATATACTGGGTGATGATTGTATCTTTTCCTCCCCCTGTAATTCCTGTTTCCAGAGAACTTGAAATTGAGCAATAAAATGATTAATACATAACTGTCCTGGATACAGTTCAACATATATCTTAGAAGTCAGCTCATGGCACACAGAGAGAGAAATGAATGGCAAAGCAATAAAATGATCAAATGTTACGAGTGTTCTTTATGCATCTGTGCTCAGGGGAGTAGGTTAATACATCTTGAAAATAAAAACTAGAGGCACAAAAAAATTAGAGCATTGTCATTTCCATTTCAATATAGTATTTCACATATTGTGAGAGTAGCAGACATGTAACTCATAGCCAGCAAGCCAGTCAGATCAAATACAGGTCAAGCAATGGTCAGTCTCATTAGAAGATTCTAATATGCTCCACAAAATATATCCAGGCTTCAGACCTGCATTACAAAAGGGGTGGGGAACACATTGCACACTACTATTTAAGTGCTTTCTGGTTTCTGAAAAGCAAAACAAAGAACATCGGCATCAATCAACTCCAAGGAGAGATTTTTTGATTTAAATAAAGTTCCGTATTTACTCTGTTTCACAGAAGTTGATAGGCTTAAACTAATCCACTTCTTGACTTTCCATTGGACCAGATACTTGAAGTGAGTCATAAAGTGTGTTTAGGAACACTGGTATATATCAGGAACTATCTCACAGTGATGAAGCCAACGTGAACTAAAGGCAGTCAGCAATTGCCAGGAGGCACTCAACACCTTACCAGACAGAACAGACATCATAAAAGAAAGATGGTAAGAGTCTGCATTCCCATCTCTATTTTGAGCTGGAGACGAGGCAACCACATCCTCTGCAACATGCCTGTGGAAAATGTTGGCTCCTGAACAGCACTGACGTAAGCTCCCAAGCCTAAACTCCATTCTGATTTGAAGTGAACACAGCTCTACCAAAAATGAAACATAATTTGCTCTTTCCTGCTATGGTCTTCCTTCAAAAGCCAACCCATGGCCCCTGAAAAAGGGTGAACAAGTACAGATCTTTCAAGGATGTTAATGGGAGGTGGGACATGAGCCGGGAGATCTGATCTTCCCAACAAAAAAGGGCCAGGGGTTATGCTGCTGCTGCCTTTAAGTGATGAGGGCAAGGCTCAAGACCCTTTTCCCCCTGTGCTATGACACCACTCACTCAATGTCCCAGGCATGGGCCAGGCCAGCCCTAGGCCACACCTAGGGCTGGGGGGTGAGAGAGGGGCTGCAGCAGCACAACACGTGTCCCAGCCATGCGGGAAATGCAAGGTGTGATCCAGTTATGTGTCTCATGCTCACAGCAAAGATCACAGAATCACAGAATGGTTGAGGTTGGAAGGGGCCTCTGGAGGTGATCTTGTCCAGCCCCCCTACTCAAGCAGGGACACTTAGAGCCGGTTGCCCAGGACTGTGTCCAGCTAGGTTTTGAGTATCTCCAAGGATGCAGACTCTACAACCCTTCTGGGCAACCTGTGCCAGCGTTAGACTATCTTCACAGCAAAAAAGCATTTTCTGATGTTCAGATTGACTTTCATGTGCCCACTGCCTCTTGTCCTGTCACACTGGGCACTACTGAGAAGACTCTATCTCCCTGTCCTTCACTCCCTCCCATCAGGTATTTATACAAGCTGGTGGGCTTCCCTGCACCTTCTCTTCTCTAGGCTGAACAGTCCCAGCTCTCTCAGCTTCTCCTCACGTGAAGGATGCTCCAGAACCTTCATCATCTTTGTGGACCTGTGCTGGACAAGTCCATGTCTCTCCAGCACTCGCGTGCACAGAACAGCCCAGACCTGCACCCAGGGGAAGGATCCTGAGCTGCTGGCAACACTCTTCCTAAAGCAGCCCAGGATGCTGTTGGCCCTCTTTGCCACGAGGGTGCTGCCTCATGGTCAGCTTGTTGTCCACCAGGAAGGACCCCAAGGTCTTCTCTGCAAAAGTCGCTTTCCAGCCAGTTGGCCCCCAGCCTGTACTGGTGCAGGGGCTTACCCTCAGATACCCCCGGATGCAGGACTTTGGATTTCCCTGTGTTGAACTTGATGAGATTCCTCTGTCCAGCCTGTCAAGGTCCCTCTCAATGGCAGCACAACCCGCTGGCTCACCAGCCACTCCTCCCAGTTTTTTATCATCTACAAACTTGCTGAGGGTGCACTCTGCCCCATCGTCCAGGTCATTAATGAAGATGCTGAACAGTACTGGCCCCAGTATTGACCCCTGGGGTATACCACTTAGTGACCGGCCTCCAAGGACCTTGTACCACAACCCTCTGGGCCTGGCCATTCAGTTTTTAATCCACCTCACTGCCCACTTATCTAAGCCATACTCTGTCAGCTTGTCTATGAGGATGTTATTGGAGACCATAACCTTACTAAGACGAAGGCAAACAATATCCACCGCTCTCTCCCTTGACCACCAAGCACGATTTCCCCTTTGTAAATCCATGCTGACTACTTCTGATAACCTTCTTGTCCTTCAGGTGTTTGGAAATGCTTTCCAGGAGGATTTTCTTCATCACCTTCCCAGGGCCTGAGGTGAGGCTGACCAACCTGTAGTTCCCTGTATCCTCCTTCCTGCCCATAGAGATATCAACCTGTTCAGAATGGCACACTTTCCTTCTGTACCTCTCAGGCTAGAGAGGATAGGGAAGGACTGGACAAGAGTGATAAAATCCCTTTCCCTGTGCTATAAAATGCTACTTGAAGTGTTCCCCGGAAATGCTGTTCCTTTTTTAAAATCAGCTCTTTTCCTCCCTGTTTCTTCTTGTCCCTGTTGAAGAACAAGCACCTGAAGTCCATTGGTCAGTGATTACACTCAGTAAAAAACAAGGAAAATGTGTACCAAGACTTTAAGGAAGTCAATCTTCCACTGCAGGAAAATTCAACACCTTCTTAAGGAAAGGAGAGGAATCATGACTTTGTATTATGAAGAGATTATATATAGGAGGAAGATCCAACTTCCAATTACTCCCAGGGCAAATGCACACTGGAGAAAAGGCCCATGACATTAGGCCCAGATGCCGTTGTACTCCTCATTTCAGATGGTTTGGATTCCACCTAACTCCCTGCACTTGGTCTTGGCTGGCTGTAGTCCTGCAGATGCAAATAGTTTACAGACAAAGCTCAGCTCCAAACATCCTAGCTTCACAGGATTGGACTGGACATGATGCTGGGACCAAGAGCAAGCCAGCAACACAATCCTCAGCCCCTCTGGCAGCTAGATCCTGTGAAACTGCCCAAGAGCTGCCTGCATCTCAGGACTAATAGGCTGGACTCCCCTTCACTAACACAATCGTGCTGGAATGTACCAGCAAAGATGGAAGAACCTGGACCAAGCCGGCAAGTTCAAAGCAGCTTACTAGAGAATCACCTGCTCCAAGGAACGAGCAGGCAGAAGAGACTACAGATACAATTTTCCTCACTAGTGCCCTGAGGGTAATGAAGGAACCATAACATAAGAAAGGACTTGTTTTGCCCTTCATGTACCCATAGGCCAGCTGGCACAACTAAGCATTTTCTGATCATGTGGTAGAAGACTGTAGTTTGTCTAACCACAGAACAATTTTATTTCCCAAGAATCAATCTGTGCAAGTGCTTTGTATGATCTTTTTCTACTGTCCTGCTTTAATGGATGTAATAAATAAAGCTCTGGCTTTATTACCAATACTTAATTCTTTTGTAACATTTGCAGAGAACTAAATTTTCCTCAGACACAGCTACCTGCACAAACATAAATCCAGCATGATCTCCAATATTGACAACAACCTACTCTAAAGGAAAGCCTAATGTTCTGAGCATTAGAGATACATTTCCATAGACAAACACTGACACAAGGGAGGAATTGAATGTCACTGGCTCTTGAATTCTGACCCCAGTTTTGTAACCATCTTACTGTCTGAACTTCAGTAAATCATGTATTTCGCTGCTTCAGCTCCCCCATTCGACAAATGAGGGCTAATAAAGACTTCACATGCACTGTGTTAAAGTTTTTCACCCTCAAAACACTTTAGGTGTGTAAAATAAGGCAAAAATGTTGAGCACCGCTAATAAACCTCTAGGTCAAGATGACTCTTTTCCTTTATAGTGTGAATGAGAATAGATGCCCACTAAAAAAAAAACCAAAAAACACAGCCCCTCCCCCTGAAAAAGCCCAAACCAACAATCAACAGATCACAGATGTAACAGACAAGCATGGGTTAAAATATGTGTGGGAATGACCTGAAAACATCCGAGGAGGAAGCCACAGAACAAGTAAAACAGTAGGAAAAGGTTGGTTGGGGGTTGCTTTTTGGTGGATTTGTTGCCATTACACCACACAAGATAAATAAAAATGAGAGTCCTAGCTCACTGTAAAATGGGAATTGGTATTTATTCCTGACTGTCACTTATTTACTTACAGTAGACTTCGATATCATGTGTTGCAAAAAAACCACCACGCACAAGACATTGCAAATAAACTGTTTTCTAACTGGAAGCACAATCTTTAACGCTAAGGCTACTACTCATCTTCTTGACCATTCCTCACTGTTCTGTACCACACATTATCACTTGCCCGTATCCAGCTGTTCTTTTACAATTCTATTAATGACTGTGAAGTAAGGGTTATCCTTTCCCACTGTGCCTGTACAAGACTCCATACAGTGGTGATGTACTGGGTGTGGCTAGGATAGACTTAACTGCCTTCACAGCAGCTCGTACGGTGCTGTGCTTTGCATCTGTATTTAAAACAGTGTTGATAACACATCAGCCTTTTGGCTGCTGCTGAACAGTGCTTGCATAGCAGCAAGGCTTTCTTTCTCTCTTCTCCCTCCCCTCGCCCCAAAGCAAGTAGGTTTGCAAGTGGGCAAGATATTGGGAAGGGACACAGCCAAGACAGCTGGCTCCAACTGACCAAAGGGATATTGCAGACCACATGATGTTGTGTTCAGCGATAAAAGCTCAAGAAAAGGAGGTATAAGGGGAAACGTTCGTGGTAATGGTGTTTGTCTGCCCAAACAACCATTGCAACATGCCAAGGTCCTGCTTTCCAGGACCGTCTGCTTGCTGATGGGGAGTAGTGAATGAATTCCTCTTCTTTCTTTGCTTGTGTGTGCAGCTTTTGCTTTCCTTATAAAACTGTCATTATCTTGATCCATGGGACTTTTCGCCTTCCTTCTATTTTCTCCCCATTCTGCAGGAGAGGGGAGTGAGTGAGAGGCAGGGTGGGTGTTTGGCTGCTGGCTGGGGTTAACCTACTGCAGGTGGCCTACTCCTTGCAGTAATACAAAGAACAACATTAAAAACCTTCATTGCAGAAAGGAACTGAATGTGGTTTTTGCAAATCTGAAGACCATACCCTGAACTGACAGGCTGAAACCACTGTATTACTGTATAACTTTTAGCTATGGATAATAATTTTCTTTTTCTATATAGAAATAAGATGTGAAATGCCAGCTAAACTGCAGGGAAAGATAATGTCGATAAGAAGCAAAATTGCCTCAAGGTGCCCAGTTCCAGAGAAACACTGTAACTCTTATCTCAAAGATTTACCATAATACTGTGACACGCACATTGTCATGTATAATCCACCCAGCACTGCATTATCTTTTCATTTAATTATTTTGCCATGCAATGTACAACCATTTTCTTGCTTTTCTCAGAATATTTTCTTTTCTTTCTTGACTGTACTCCCCTCTGCTACATTCTCCCATAAGAAGTTGTACCATGACTTTTTGTCTCCAGTGTTTCCTTTCCTTTTTTTCTGCTCTTTATTCCCCTTTCCTCTTCTTTCCCTGCATTACACTCCGTATTTCTTCTCCTTTATAACTCTCATTCTCTCCCATCCAAGTTTCCCTCTATACATGCAACCACAACTCCCTCTTCTAATTTTTCCTAGCTATCCTCCCTACTCCCTTGCATCAGGACATGCGTTGTAATTAGCTAACTAAAAATTAGCACCATTTAGGGGAAAAAGGTCAGGGGACAGGATTCAGCATGGTACTTACACCTGTACAAAGACTGTAGGCAGCAGCTCTGGTTTACCAGTCTCCAGTTAGTAACTGGCAATACCTGAAAGTGCTTTTCCTTTCCATCCTTCTCTGACAATTTAACCCTCTAGAACACAGGAACAGCTTCCCCGCCACCCCTGAATGCTGTAAAACAGCATTGACAGGAGAGTTTTTCCATTGCACTTGCTGGAGCACTGATGAACCGTTGTACTGCATTAATGTCCCTCCTCCTGAATCTGAAAAGAGGAGGATCCTGAGAACTATCCATGAAATTGGTAAAAACTGGTTCATTTCCACTCTCTTAAAACTTATCCAAGTTCTAGTGCAAGCAATAGTACAGAAACTGTCTGTCTACAGATTTGGAGCAAGGGACAGCACTGACTCATATCCAGATTTATCACAGCCTTTTTAAAAAAACAATATAATAAGAGCTAAATGTTTTTTGTATTTGAACGAAAAAAAAGGTCAAAGTTTCCAGCTTGTGACACCAGCCAAGATAGTAAGTGGAATTTTCCATCCCTAAGCGAGCCAATCAGGATACCATGCCCTGGAGAAATGTCACTGACTGCAGCTGTACATTTCCGAATTTTACACCTCAACACAGTGAAGCAACACCCATATATTATTAAGTACATATTTCTGGACAGAATAAAACAAAATTTTTAACAGCTTCCCAAAACAGAAAGATAAGCGAAGAGCAGGCCAAGGTTACAATTGTAGTTCATGCAAGACTGGTTCTACTAATTTAAGCAACAATGTTGACTGCTGCTGTAATCGAGATTTCCTTCTTCCAGGGCGGTCTTGGAAATGTGAGCTGTAACAGCCAAACCCCTACTAGAAAAAGATAAAAAACCCAGTCCATTTAAAACTTCACTAATGACAGATGAAATCAGCTGCCTTCAAGTGCATGGTTCTGTGAAGCAGTCAGTCTTTGGTTGCACAATAATCTCTCAGCCCCTGCGTCTGGGCAGGTTTCCTTCTTGTCTGGCTGCTTTACTAAAATAAGGAGGCTGCCTGGCCTCTGATAAATGACTTCTCTTGTGCACCCCCCTCTGCAGGCTATTTATTGAAGATAAAAATGGTGGGAGGGTGAGAAAAGGCAAAATAATCTTATTCAGACCCTCTACAACTCAGATAAGAGGACAATCCTAAGTACAAGCAAGTGGTATTCTTTATCTACTAATAAGAAGTTATCTGCTCAGGCACAGGCCTCAGTGGTAGAAAAGGATGCGGGACAATCACAGAACCAGCATATGAATGACATTATTAAAGAGCCCTTGTTACAGGGTGTCAGCCATGACCATTAAAAAGGCAATTCTTTGTAACGACTAGCTACAATTAAGTCCTGCCTACCACTGATCACAGTGTATGCAATACTTCAATCCCACCACTGCCAGCTTAACTAGCTCTCCGCCTCAATCCCCACAGCTGCCTGCACCACCACTGCACCATACTGAAAGACACCATACAATCCTGTATGTTATTGGCTGAAAGCTGAGGACTTTACAGTTATGTGGCAAAGAATATGTTATATTCTCATCAGGCAGTGAATTAATTAAAAAAAAAAACCAACACACAAGTTTGCTACCAACAACCACCTCACAATTTTCTTTTCTCTCCAATCCAATATTAACAGATTTGTTTTAAAAATCAACTTAAATTTAAAACATTTCAACTGTAAAAGCATTATCAGTAAGCTTTTCCGATCTACATAAAAGATGCACACACAACACTCAAAATACTGCAAAAATGTAAGTGATAATTGAGTAATATTGCACAAGTGCCATATTCAAGTCACAAAATTCCCAAAATACATAAAACTCATTGCAAAACAGTATTAATGGCACAGCTGACTGTTAGCATGTCTGCAAAGGATAGGAACAGAATTTTAAATACAGCAAATGCCCTAGCAGGGTTTTAACTCTGGGAAACACAGCTGCTTTCCCTCTAACTCTCAAAGAAGTACTTACGTGTTTCTAGACACCTGCAATGACTGCAGGCACTACTCTGGACAAAGCCAGGAGACCCCTATACTTTGCGAGCATGTAGCTTGTCTATCTATTAATAAGGAGTTACTTCTCTGTGCAGGCAACAGCCCCCATGTAACAGCTAGCCTGCCACCCACTCCAGTGGTCTCTCCCGCCTCAAATCAAGTCATAATCCCCAAATCATATTGGGGATTGAACAACAGATGAACCTGCTGTTTCAGGTAAGAGCAGGGACACATCTTCTATAACCGGTTTTCTCTGCAGATGCACAGATACAATCACTAGCTCAGCCTGTGCTCTCTGCCCTCCTCCCAGGTAAGGTACTGGTTGTGGTGCTCATTGGGAACCTGCATCCCACACCACCAAGCGAATTGCCCATTTAGAAAAATACTACCTGATTGCTGCAAAAAGCATGCATACATGCGGCTTCTGCTGTAATTCACTCCACCGTAGAAGACCACCTATCTTGCATGGTAGGGAGAATCCTTACATCACAACTCAGATTATAGGAAGTAAAAAACATTGTAAGAAACTTGAATCTCCAGAGTCCTCTAGTAAAAAGTGGACGATCCGGTTATAGCAACCAAAAATGTAGGGATTAATATAACCAAATCTCTGCAGATTCGGAAATTGCACAGCAAGCTGTGATTGTTGCTCCTCTCCTCTGCAAGGCAAGCACTTCCAACATCTACATCCTCCTGGAAAGCCATGTTAACTGTTCTCTCGGTCTGTAAACCTGAGAGTCAGACAGAATGACAGGAGAAGACAGTCCACAGTGTGCGTAGGTTTGTATAAACGGAGAAAGACTGCCTCAAGCACACAAGGTGCTTCTGAGGCAAGAAAAAGAAAAGGACCAGGAAGAGAAGAGAACTGTAGGCCAACAAAAGTGGGTTTGGTAGAACCTAAAAATTAAGAGGTTTGAGCTGTCTTAAGGAATAGCAGAAAAGTGGCTCTCGGTGGCAGAAAGGAATCCAACAATGATGTACAGGAATATATATGCTCATGGAGGTTCAAAGACACCTAAGGTATGTAAACATTGCTGGAGAACTTTGTCCTTTGAGGCTGTTGCTGCAAAAGCAGCAACAGAGTTCACCAGCCCTGGGTCTGGAAAGGGAGCCCTCCTTGGGGGCAGGAGATTGCCCACCTCACCTGCCATACTTCCTTTTAGTCAGCTGGGAAGAAGAGCTCCTTGTAGGAGCAAGGCACCTCTGAAACCACTGCTCTGAACCATTCTCAGATATATTGTTTGGGTTGTTTGTATTGTTTGCCCTTTAAATAAAGCCCCATATTGTCAGTAATATACAATATAGAAAGAGGTTAATCCTCGCTTGTGAGCTATAGAGCTCTTGTAGATAAAGTTCATGGCTGTCTAAAAATGGATTTACCAACCATGCACGGCAATACCACCCACAGAGAAGGAGCCCACGTTGGCTGACCAGCCAAGCCTGGCTCAGACTGGCTGGCTGCTTGAAGCCCGGGGTACACAGTGTTCATTATTAACAATCACCCGCAAACTCTGCACAGCAAGCTGCAAAGTTTCCCCCTTGACCTGGATATCCAATACATATCTAACAGCATACAGCTACTTAAAACTCAAATAGGAACATATAACACAAAACGAGTACCTCATGGCAACAATCATTCTGGTAACCTATCAAACTAGATGCACAAAAAATAAAAAGCATATGCAATCTCATCTTCCTGAAAGTTTTTGCTGAGATAAGGAATACCTTGCAAACCACTCAGTAAAGTCTCAGTGCCTATGCCTGCTAACCCTCAGCAAGCAATCTGTTCATCATTCGCCCTTACAGATGCTGCTCACAACACAACCCGTTCTCATTGTCTGAGGCATTTATTGCTTGACTGATTCAAATCTTCAGTTAACACCTGCCATATCTCTCCCTGCCCCAGAGAACACCACACTGACATCTGGCAGTCGCACAGACAGCAGTTAAAAAGTTCATATCTGTCATCTCCAGCAAAGGCTTTGTTAGCCATGGCAACAGAGCCTTGAGCAAGGTCTCCTCAAATAAGAGGAGAGGACTTGTTTACATCACCGAAGTCCGTGTTGTTAGCTGTGCTGGCACATCATAATTTTTATCAGGAAAAAACAGGTGAGAGTTCCCAAAAATGCTAACATCATGACAATTTCCAGACCAACCGGCATCATCATAACCTGGCTGCTGATCAGGCTGGGCCTTAGCACACAAAAGAACGACCTTTTGTAAGTGCAAGCACTTGATGCTTGGCAAGGTGCCAGAGAAGTGAAGGGCGATGAATGAGGTGGAAAAATGAGAAGAGATGAGATTCCCCAGTGGCACTGTCACAGCCGACAGCTTTCAGTGACTGCCTAGAGACTGGCAGGCCTCTCAAACACGCTGCCTGCGACAGCACTCCTGTGTCTACTAGGAAGCTTCACTCAACCAATCTGTGAAAGGCTCAATTAGCTAGCAGGTGACAAGCAGCAACTGGGGACTGTGTTTTTCCCAAACAGATAAGAGAGCTCCCAAAGTGGCCTTCCTTGAGCGTGATTACAGACTTGCAGGAAAGCATGCTAAGTCGTTCTGTAGTTCAGCAGCTGCTGCTGGTCATCTCAGGCTAACAGCATACTCCTCTCCCAGCAGTCAGTACTTGTTTCTTGAACTCACTAATGGCATTTTTTTAAAAAAAACAACAAACCACCAAAAACATTCTAAGAAAATTCCCCCTTGAAGCAGCTTCTCAATCTTGTCATCATTGCATTTCCATTTTCCTTAAGGGAAGCTGTGAGCCGGAGAGGAAGCCATAAGCGTTGCAGCTACTGTTACTGTTGCAAGAACAGCAGCCAGATTTGCTTTGGCTTTGAAAGCTGCAGTCACCTAGCTTTGACCAGTCAGACACATCTGTACTCACCATTACATTCATCAAATTACCAGCATTGCGGTGCAGGGAGTTGTTTCAGCCGTGATGATCCCTTAAGAATCTGAGTTATGCAAAAAAGAGGAAGCTCACAGGTGGGTGAAAGGAAATCACAGCAGTTTTACAGTTTGATCTCCATGTACAGAAACTAGCAATTTCTGGCTGCTGTATACTTTACATCTCACCACAAAATAGGAGGACAAGGCCACAGCGCACATGACGTGACAATAGCGTGAAGGAGACAAGTCAACCGCAGTACTGAGCGAATACCTCACAAGGACTCTCCAGGGAGGGGAGCAGAGGAAACACTTACTCATAATAAGCAAACACTGTCTGGCTTTGGGGGACAGTACTCCATTACCCCAGCAATGCAGAGCAGGTACTTTGAACAGAGCCTCACGGTCAGGTATACTGCCCTCACCGAGGTACAGCCATGGCTTTACTGGATCACGATGAGACACAACAAATTGTTCCAGCATCTACAGCCCTGGAACCCAACGAAGGATGCTTGGCAAGATGCTCTTTATCATTTATAGGCTCCAAGCAGATGGGGACCACACTTGGAAAGAACTGATCGCCTGGTTTCTGTTTCTCTGTGGCAGGAGAGAAGGATGTTCAAAGGGACACCATGTCCAAAGAGAGTGAAGACAGGGAATACACCGTACTTGCACGTCTTAAAGGAAAGTCACAGAGCAGTAAGAATCCATGCTTTTCACCACCAAGTTGGGCGGGAGTCTTGATCTGCTTGAGGGTAGGAAGGCTCTGCAGAGGGACCTGGACAGGCTGGATCAATGGGCCGAGGCCAACTGTATGAGATTCAACAAGGCCAAGTGCTGGGTCCTGCACTTCGGCCACAACAACCCCATGCAGCGCTACAGGCTTGGGGAAGAGTGGCTGGAAAGCTGCCCAGCAGAAAAGGACCTGGGGGGGCTGGTTGACAGCCGGCTGAACATGAGCCGGCAGTGTGCCCAGGCGGCCAAGAAGGCCAATGGCATCCCGGCCTGTATCAGAAATAGTGTGGCCAGCAGGAGCAGGGAAGTGATCATGCCCCTGTACTTGGCACTGGTGAGGCCGCACCTCGAATACTGTGTTCAGTTTTGGGCCCCTCACTACAAGAAGGACGTTGAGGTGTTGGAGCGTGTCCAGAGAAGGGCAAGGAAGCTGGTGAGGGGTCTGGAGAACAAGTCTGATGAGGAGCGGCTGAGGGAGCTGGGGTTGTTTAGCCTGGAGAAAAGGAGGCTGAGGGGAGACCTCATTGCTCTCTACAACTACCTGCAAGGAGGTTGTAGCGAGGTGGGTGTCGGTCTCTTCTCCCAAGTAACTGGTGAAAGGACGAGAGGAAATGGCCTCAAGTTGCACCAGGGGAGGTTTAGATTGGATGTGAGGAAAAATTTCTTTACTGAAAGAGTGGTTAAACATTGGAACAGGCTGCCCAGGGAAGTGGTTGAGGCACCATCCCTGGAAGTATTTAAAAGATGTGTAGATGCGGCGCTTAGGGACATGGTTTAGTGGGCATGGTGGTGTTGGGTCAACAGTTGGACTCGATGATCTTAGAGGTCTTTTCCAACCTTAATGATTCTATGATTCTATGATCTTATTATCCACGGACACCATGTACACCTGATTAAGATTTTTAAATGACATTTGCAAATCTAACTTCCTGTAAAACAAATGCGCCAGGAAACCACTGCCAATACTTCACTCTGCTCTTTCAAGCATACTAAACACATCTCGGGTGATGTGGTAAATTTCTAGGCTTCATTTCCTTTTTTTTTTTGTTTCAGAAAATGTATTTGTTAACCCTTGTTCAATCCCCTCTATTCGACAAGCACTACATGCACTCAGGTTGCTAATGAATGTATTGCAACAAATCCTAATGGATGGGTCAAATCAGCAATGAAAGGTAGCTCCAACTTAGTGCTTTTAGGAAGCCTCTTTTAGGATACCAATAAAACATTCATTGACACATTCAGAACAGAGATTCCCTAGTGTTTAATAATTACTATAATTGCCTTTTTACAAAATGTACTGGAGTTGATTTTTTAGCCTTCTAGAGCTGTTTCAACATCAGAAAAATTACTAGTTTCTTTTTTGCTGAAAGAGATAGAAATTAAAAGATGGTACAAAACCTTCCCCTGCCCAAGAGAAAAAGAAAAAGGACTACATTCTCAGCTTGTGGTTTGAAGCACACGGAACCACTTCAGGCTTATGTAGTTCCTGCCCTTATATGCCAGACACTTGCTCTTGCTGACAGTAGTCTCTATGGCTGCACTGTTCTCTAAAAACTCTCATGGAAAAAAGAAAACTGAAGGAGAGCTGAAGTAAAGCTACATCAGTTCCCTGGTTTGGTTTACTGCGTAACCTTGCGAACAGCTGCATCACTGCAGCTGAGAATGGCTGCACAGAAGTGAGAGAGAAAGGGAAAATTCCTTAAACTGGTGTTGCTTGTGAAGTTTTGTCTCATCAAATAAAACTGTGCCAGCCTACCACCAAGCGCTCCTTGGTTAACACACAGAGAACATACTGTTTGTTCCCAGCTCTTGCGCAAATACCCGGGTAGAAATTGTAAAATGGCCACCCAGAGCAGAGGCATGGAAAAAACACAACTGGCCAAGCCAGCCTGTTTCAGTGATCTCAGAGTGGAAATAACAGGACTTCCCAGACCTATTGGTTTTAATTACTAGGCTTAGACGTTCCTCACTCAAGTGCTCATACTTACTTTGAAGGCATTAAGATAATTTTTTTCTCTCTTTGCTCAGCATGCCAAGCAAGGTCCTTTTACTGCAGCTTCTAGCAGAACAACAAAAATAATTAACAGCTGCAACACATAGCTCTGACATTGGCCTGAAAATAACTTTGCTGCTAAAAAACGTCCCATTTCTTGTTGCTTAGCCAGTAGTTTATCACATAGCTGCAGACTGAAGACACCTGCGCGTTCTTGGGGTGGTTTTCCTCTATTATTATTTCACTTGCAATCATAAAATGCCTCCTGCCTGCCTCAAAATAAGACTTTTTGTATAATATGTCATGACATCACTGACAGCTATTACAGCATTATTTTTCATGTTTTCTGTTATCAGCCAGCTGAAAAGTCAAGCAGAACATAGAACTGTTTGAATCTAAGTTTTTTAGGTTAGCATCTGGCAGCTTTCACCAAGCTTGTTACTTCTGGCCATTCTTTTCCTTTGGAAGAACTATAGACAGACTGACAGTAGAGGAAAGTTGAAAGTGCAGCCTACACAGGACCCAGAGACAGACTTACAGCTTCAGCATCTCTGTGTATCACCAGAATCCCTCTCTTCTGACTGAGCAGCATTATTACAATACAGGCAAAATCATGTGTCACTGACGCGCTGCTGCAAAGAATTAGATGTTTTACTTCAATCACCTCCATGGACAGAAAGACGTTTCAGGCTCAAGATCAAGTTAGAAGACTGAGTAGCTCTCAAATCATTCCAAGCATCATTTGCTTTTGTGAATTTCCTTTTCCTGTATCAATGGTTTTGATTAGGAATTGTTTTCTTCCACTAACAGATTTTGCTTTCTTTTTGTATTTTAACTTCTTCTGAATTTAGCTCCCCAGTAAATTTGTCTGATATCATCCAACACATTCAGAAATTGATCTCGGCTCCAGCAACCTAACTACCAGCATTTTCTAGCTTTCAGTGTTAGACGTATTAATATTCTCTTGAATACTATTATTCAACTGTATGTTAGCGTACAAATAACCCAGAGAGGTTTCAGCACACCTCAAAGTAACTCAGAATTAGACTGTCTTGTTGGCCATTCACTTATCAAGTACGTAATTGCTTTTGTCAAGACGTACTTTGGAAATGAAATAGATACTCAGCAGAAAAGCTTTAACTATCGCCTTAGCATTTTTAACAAGTTAAAATGATGTTAAGTCAAATTTTATTGAGTTTATCCTTTTTTACCTTGCAATTGTTTGTAAATTTTTTCTTCAGCCTTGAGAGATAATTTTGATTTTCTTCTTTTCTGTCTGGTGAAACTGCTCTTTCCTGGTTCATATTAGGCTGAAAGAATCAGCACTGGTTTTAGCTTAAAACACCCTGTATTCTGAGGCTGTGCTTACTGTGCCAGAACTATTGTCCGCTCAGTAACAACAGTGTTACTGTAAGAACAATCGCCTTCAGTCTGAACTGTGGCCAAAGTTAGCTTGGCCCAACCTGAAGGAGGTGAAAAAGAGGCAAAAAAGGCCATGGGCCACCTCTGCACCTCTCAGAGTCCAGAAACAAGGAACAGTCCAAGAACAGAGAAGCCTGAGAGACCTACACAAGCATGTGCTGTGCCGTGATGGCTTTCCTTCTACACGTGAGCTCTCAGCACTTCTTTTCTCTCTTCATTCTGTATTGGTCACACTCTTGCAAATCTCTGCATCAGACACTTTGGACAGGTGATTTAATCACAGCCATTCCTACCAGCCAACTGCCTAAGACGGTGGGATACCTATCTGGGCTCCACTGTCAAACATGGGCTGGGCCATGTTGGACAGGACCTAGTCCAATACAGTGTCTGTGGCATCTTCCAGACTTCAGCTGTAAAAATACAAACGGCACATAAGGGCTCCACAAGAAATTCAGCTGAATCAGACTCGTTTCAATCTATGAACACTGCCACTTGAGCCATCCTGGTGACAATACGGATGCAAATTCATACCGCTGTCTCTAATGGCACAGGATGCCTCAAAAGGCTTCCAAGAACCCATCTACTGAGAACTCGCCAAGCTAAGTAACATAGTGTCCTGGTTTCAGCTGGAATAGAGTTACTCTTCTTCCTAGTAGCTGGTATAGTGCTGTGTTTTGGATTTAGGATGAGAATAATGTTGAACCACAACACATAGGTTCCTAGAAAGTCTTAAAACAAAACAAGCCAGCAGTAGCATGGACACAGAACAAACGTGCTTCAAACAAATCGGCACAGTTAGTATGGCATACTGAAGGTTGCCACGTCTGTCGATTTTGCCAAGCTGACTAAAATTCAAGTTATTTAGCTTCTCTGCTATAACTGTATTGTGCACACCGATACACACCCACTCACACACTTACTTAGTACACTGCTGCTATAGAACCAAGGTGGCCACAATGGGATCCTGCATGCATCCCCGTGAAAATATGAGATCCTGGCAAAACTGCAAATACAAAAAAAGAGGGGGGAAAAAAAAAGGAAAAGAAAAGAAAAAGAAAAAGCTATATTAATCATCATCAGGTTAAACCAGCTGAAGTGGGTTAGATGTTGAAGATACTTCGTAACTTCCTGTTAAAACCAGAGCATTAATTCAGACTGGATTTTGAAAATGGAGCCCCTACTAACATTAGTAATACGCATGAAAAACAGCTTTCAAACTGTCTTACTGCCACGTAAAATTCACAAGTCACAGAACTGTGTTTTCTCCTCCATTTTATTTTCAAAATATTTACAGACCATTCCCTAAGCATTAGAAAGCCAGGAACTCAATGCATAAAATGCATTATCTTTTCAAAGCGATAACCATTATGCAAGGTCAAAGAAATTCTCTAGCAAAAAAGTAAAGGAATTAGTGTAGGCTTATAGGCAAGAAACACTTTTTTTACTTCCTAATTTCATTCTATGCTAGACACCACAGCACCCAGAATTTGAAGAGAAAGCACTGGTGACATTTAGACATTAGCAACAAATCAGTAATTATCAGATTGCTGCATAATCTCTTCAACTTGTCCAAGATTGCTGAGTTTCAGGCCTTGTGTTATGATCTTTCTTACAGAAGAACAGCTGTAACGTTATCTTCTATTTTCTTCATATAATTTTCATAGCATATTGTTGTCATCTATTAGAATTATTTCATGCACAAATACATACAACCAACTTTTTTTTAGCTTGCAAGCACTCCAAACAGCCCTTAACATTACAGTAAATGATGAAACGTTTTCTTCTTGTTCTCTCTCATATAATTTACTTCTTGCTAAAACGGATTGAGAAAGAAAGAGAAAACGGAAACAGTATGTTCCCTCTTCATAACCACAACCACTCAGAGGCCCAGTATGCGATTCAGTGTGATAAATGTCTAACCCAAAAGACCTTACCTTTGTTCTCTGCCAGCATAATGGTTCTCCTTCTTAGTAAGACTGCAGTCCCACCAGCCACAGTAACACTAATGCAGGAATGTTTATAGATTTAGCATAAAGAATTCTTTCAAAGAAAGATACTGCAAACACTTCTTACTAGAAGAACTGAATGCTAATACAAATGGATATAGTGGAAATACTGTCTGAGAAGAGATAAACGAGAGTTGAGAAAATATTTAGCTCTCCATATTTCATTGGGTGCAGGAGTTAATCCAGAACTAACCTATCCTGGTTATTTCTACACACTGCAGCACTAACTTTTAGTTTTCTTAGGGAATTATTTGAGAAGATGACACTATCGTGATACCATATTAAAAGAAGTTCATTTGCCTGAAGTTCCTTGGATACCTGAGGTAACTCCTACTGATGTTATTTACAGGCAAGCTGGAAAGCAGAAAAATAGAAGAAGGTGAAGCTGAAAGAGTGCTAAGGGTTAAAGTAATTTACATTACTTTAACTTCTGTTAAAGTCACTGCAGAAAGCCACTAGCTTAAATTCTGATGAATTTGATGTTGAACAGCATTGATAAAATATTACTTTATGTAAAGTATGTGAAGTATTGGATAAAATTACATAATTCACATACATTACATAAAAATATGTAAAGTATACACACACATTTTATATGTACGCCAAAAACTGAAATTTCAGCACAGGTAAGCATGCCTATGCTAGCTCTAAGAGTCACATGGCATAGCTGTAGTGACACCACAGCAGGAAGGAGAGCAGAGAGGACTAGGTATTTCTAGTCCATAAAAGGAACTGTTCTTTCCACAGTGGTGAAAGCAAAAGGATAAACAGACTTCTAGCTAATCAGCAAAGCACAAGTCTACTGCTTTAGGACTACAGGTTCATTTGCAATGTAGACACACGCTCAGAAGAATGTCATTTGTCTCCTGAAAAGATACTCCAGATCCACGCGACTGTTTGGGAACAACCCAAGCGAAGAGAAGGCAGCAGACAGCTGCTTGTTTTCCTGCCGAACAGAATTCATAGTGAGGGACAACTTGAGGTCTCACAAGCACAGTACAAACGCTCAGCAGGTGCAGGTAGCCATGCCCAGTCACATTCAATTATGTCTCTTGCTACCGAGGCTCATTTCTAAGGGCAGCTGATGGCTATTAATGAACTGGAAGAAACTGGGCAGCTTTTAAAGAGAAACTTTCAATTTGATATTCCTCCACCGTAACCTACAACAAAATCATTCCTAACTTCTAATGTCAATTTAGGACTCTGGATGCTAATAGCTTACACAAGTTTAAAAAAATGAGTAGAAAAATAAAGGCAGAGGGGGAAAAAAGGCGTTGGGATTTATAAAAAATGAAGGCAACAACTCCAGCACAAAACGTGGTCGAAGTACAAGTTTTTGCAGGATGAGAATGTATGTGAGGAGGTATCACTACACGTTGTCTTCCATGCTCTTTCCTAGCCATTATTCACTGCCATTACTGAAATTAAACTGACAAATCACTCCACGGACAATTATGTGCCACAGAAATGAGAAAGATCTTATCCATCTGCTAATGCTCTCCGCATCTGGATGGAGCAAAATTTCCTGCACTGAGTCAAGTTAAGGCATTAGCTCAAATCCCAGCAGCGCCCCGCTTTCGATTTCTTTTGAACTTCTGCTTTTCAGCCATACATCTCCCAGATCCCTCCCTGGGTCACTGCCTAGAGGTCGTCAACAGACAGGGCATGGCACCAGCTGGACCAGCAGTCTCAGCCACGACGCCCACCCCTACGAGCCCACTGTCGGCGCTGGCACTTGGCCCTGCTTTCTCCCAAAAACTTACCCGTGAGTAAGTAACGAGGTGTTCCACTGGAGCACGATGTGCCTTCGCATCACGGTGCTACCATTATTATCAATGGCAAAAAGTTGTTAACACTGATCACTACCAATAGCTACCATTATCAAGATAGTACCACGCAGTACTTTGAGCAAGTCGCGTTACTCTGGGGCCACGTACGCCCGTTTGAAGAGAGGGGCACATCGCTGCCTCAGAAAAACGCAAAGGCAGCTGCTGACAGACCTGAACACTTCGCTTTGCCAGAGGAACCTGGACTTTCCTTCCCCCCGCCAGCCGCGAGAGCCGAGGAGTAAAATCGCAGCGGCCAAAATGGCCATAAGCTGCGACCCCAGCACCCCCCGACGACGCCCTCCGGACCCGTCGCCAAAAGAAACACCCAGCAGGGGTGGCTGCGACGCCCGCGCGGGCCGAGGGTCCCAACGGTCCCAGCGGCCGCCCCCCGCCCCGCTCGCCCC
>NW_008824808.1:1329529-1343037 GCF_000699105.1 Pygoscelis adeliae
TGGGTTACGTGAAGGTAGAGGCCGAAGCGAACATCTCCAAGCAGGGAGAGGGACGCCTGACTGTGTATTGTGGGGTCCCGGGAGGGGAGCTCCGCGCTGAACCGGCCGCCAGCGCCGTTAGCACTTTTACTCGAGCCGTAAAAGACCCCTCGGCCTGTCAAAATTCGCCAGCGATGTTCTCGGAGGGGAGCTGCTCCGGTGCTTCGCGGTGGAGGTACAGCTGCCAACAGCGTCTTCCCACACAACACTCATTCTCACCAAAATACACCAAAGCTCCCGATTCACGATCTCGTAAAAGAGAAAATATTTGCATTAAATGGGCAGCGACAGGCAAAACTGGAATGACTGCCCCATCGTTTGAATTAAATCGTGCAGAGATACTAACAAAACTCAGCAAAGGAAGCTATATAATTTCCTCAAGTTTAAAAATAACTTGTTTTGTTTTCTGACAAGTGAGGTAATAGCGGGCCTCCGAGCTGGGCATATGCCGCTTTTGTAACTCATGAGAGGAGTAAACCCTTCTTCAGCTGCAGAACTGCTCTGTTCTGCCGTTAGGATGCACGTTCTGTTCATGTTTAGTATTTAATAGCTCCTTCAGCAACTAAAAGACAGGTAAGTTCAGACGATCTCCAACACAAATAAGGGGCTAGTGTAAGTAATTTACACGAGCAAGACAGGGTTTGCCAGCGTAGGCAATGGTCTGCAATAGACTAAGCAGTCCACACAAGCCCCAAACTATTAAGCCAGCTAGTTTTGCAATAAAAGATATTACCTGTCCCAACAAATTTTATCTCATTTCATTAGATAGCAAATCTACAACATTGCTAATCTACAGGAGAGTAAAATGCTAGCTGTTGAGAAAGCTTTTTTTTTTTTTTCTTTAAACAGCTGCTTTTTTTCCCCTCTTCTTACAGTTCAAGTTGAGAAGCATGCACGTCTATAGGCTTCTTGCAAGCCCTGTGGAGGAAGGTTCTAGTAACTTCTGTACTTCCTATTAAGAAATACATTTTTCTTACCTGCTGATTCAGCTTCTTTAGTTCTTAACTTCTTTTGAAAGTGTGTATATGACGGGCCCTGCTGATCTGAGCTTTAAACTAATACAAATAGAATAAGTCATATTTTCTACTCAGAAAGGCAGGCATCTTCTGTAAACCGCTGGCACAAAGTCAGTCTAAAATACTGCTGAATTTGAAGTTTTTATTACAGTTCTCATGCTGTTTACTTCATCTTAAGTGCATCACGTATGATGATGATAAGAGGTACTGACAACTCCTTAATAAATGAAATTTGATGGCCCTAAGTTGACATCAAGTATCCTTATGTATGTGGGTGACTTAGATTTTTCAGAAAGACTGTTTGTCTGAAACAAGTTATTTATGATGTCAAATACCTTCATTTTGGACGTTGACTAGCATTTTGTTTATTCTAAATATCTGTGAAAGAACAACTGAAATCATTAGTGGAATTCTTAATAAATAAGGTTTCTTTGAATCTTAGGAACACTAAGCAATGCCTGCAGCCACAAACCTTGTTTTAACTGTTATATGATAAACTACGGCTATCTTATCTTCTTTATCAATATTAGAATATACAAAGGCGTAAGTAATAGTTTGCAAATCAGTATTTAAGACTAATGTGCTGGAACAAACAGATAACCTTTTGGGTGCTTATGCCTTTCTTCAGGCCTGAAATAGGAGGAGCAAACTTAAGAAGTAATTCTCGGCTTGTACTAATTCCTCCCAATTTTAACTAGATATTCAGAACACTTGAAAACCAGACAGTTGGTACCTGGGGAACAGCTGAGAAATGAGACAGATGAGAAAGAGCACAGGCAGTAAGATAGTTCTATTTCTAAAAGGAAAGAGCAAGGCAGGTAAGTTATGGTTTGTGGAAAAAAAAGCAAGGGCAAGCATAAAGCAAATTTTTTTAAATTCAGAATTAAGGATTCAACTCACAGATTTGCCTTTGGAAGACATTCCACACATCCTCCCTTGAGGATCAGCGCTGAAGGCTCAGAGAGGTGGTAGACATTTTGCCAGAATCGCTCCTTATCTGGTAATAGCGTGGGTTTGTCCTTCATTAATGGGTTTATTCTGACATGTGACACACAGTTTCCATGACAGTTTTTGGTAAACTGAATGAAACATATTACTCCCTCTGAGCCCTACTCCCTCTTACTACCTCTATCCACAAACGTCTGGGTTATGACTTTAGTCCAGACCATTGCAGTTACCACGAAATCATGAAACATTTGTGCAAACATAGTCACGTTCTTTGGACTTAAATGATATTTGATGTACCTCTCTTAAGAACGCATTTCTATTACTACGAAAGCATTTTTACTGATGAGGAATCACTGATGAGATTTTAATTCTGGCTATATTTCTAGTCACATTTTATCAGTTGACAATTTGGATCATTTTTATGCCTTGATTTTTTCCAGCAATGGAAAAGAGCATATGGGATTTTAATGACACATTTTATCTGTGTAGATAAAATGCATAGTTGGTAGCCCTTCTTCCTTCTCACAACTGGATAATTTTAGCAAGCAGCAGACAGCCTGACCTTTGTTGGTCAGGCCAGATGCAATCTGCAGACAAATATAGGGTTCTAAATAATATCTTGGCTTCCCTTACACTGAAATCCTGTGACTCTGACAGATAATCAAGAACAAAACAATGTGATCGAGAACAGAATTAGCTGGCTGCTGATAAATTTTTGCTGCAGGGCACGCACGTAAGTAAGCACACACCGTTTAGTTACAGGGAGAAATAAAGAAGTTTTTTTAAGCAGTAAGATTTCTCTACTACCGTATATAATCGTCCAACTAAGTTTTTGAAGACCGGAAGAGAGTCCCAATCTTCTTAATCCAGGAATAAAAGGTTTACCAGTAGTTTTAAATGAGAAAAACTAAATAATATCACAAAATAATCATGACCTTACACTCTCCACATAATTCCTGGAAAAAATTCCTTAGGTAATTTGTATTTGAAAGTCATTTTCAAAGGTATCTGTTTTGAAAGTCATAATCTTCTGTCATACTTCTGCTTGACTCAAAGATATTTAAATATGAGCATCAAATTAAAAATTTCATTTGTTAAACTAACAACTCACAGATGATGCCAGTAGACAGGAAAGGAGGGAGGAAATTCTTTGTTTCTAGCACTAGCGTCTTGACAATTCTTCTATGGATTTAATCTGTATATCATTTAATAGGATTTAGAAGCCCAGATTTTAATTAGGACAGATTAATGGCCTAATCTGAGGAGAAAAGAAAAAAACACGGTCCCCTGAGAAACAAAATGTATTACCTTTAGTAGGTGTTTTGTGATATTCTCAGTAGGTTAAACACTGAGCACTAAGGGACTGTTGTCTAGACTTATGCCTTGGAGCCTGCTGGATTTGAGAAACCTGTTAAGATAATGTGTTTCAGGCGCAACATTCCTTCAGCGAGCTTCAGACCTACAGTAACAGGTTCCAAAAGCGATCTCATGATTGTGAGAAGCTGTTAGAATATGCAAACTGACAGGATCATCAGAATTCTTAGTAGTACATATGTTACTCTGAAAAAGAAATTAAAAAAAAGCAGCCTTCTACTCCCAATTTACAAAACATGCACAGTTGGGTCAATTATTTATTTATTTTTAAGGTTTTGGGTGTTTTTTTTCTGCACAACGTCACTTTTTATACATAATAATGAGACAGTATCAATCTTAGTTTTGATTTGTAGCATTCAGTATCAAAAGTATATCTGTAACATTTAAAAAGTTACATTTACAAAATTGGCACATTGTCTGAGTAAGATTTATTAAAGCTTTAGTAATAACATCTATACAATGTCTAGAAAAATACCGTTAGTTTTAAAACAAGCAGTATGAATTTTATTATACAGTACAAAGTCGGTGTTAGATGTCTCCAAAGATGATATTGTATTATAAATAATCATTTTAATCTCAGCTTAAAATATATTGTGTCAATTCTATCAGAAATGTTCAAGAAGACCTCATCCCTCTTCCAAGCTTTTGTCAAAACAGTATAATCCTCAAGATATTTTATACTACAGAATTCATTTTAACAAAATATTTACTGCAAAGTTCGTGATCGCCAAGATATAAAGCTAAAATACGTATTTCCAGCATAGCAGGAGGTAACCAGGAAGGCAAAGAACTGTAGAGAGAGGGGGAAAAAAAAAATATTAGGAAAAGAAATATATTTAAGAGCACTGTAATTTCTACGAAAGAAATAGCCAAGGGATTTGGAAAAAGGAGAAATAGCAGGCTGACGAAAATGGCACTCTTTCACCTCCTTGTACTTGTGTGGCCATTGCAGTCAACACTGTGTAAGTAACCTTATATTATGCGTAGAAATATGGGCCTAGAAGCAGAAAAAACATGGCATATTTCAACTCGTATCTCCACATTATACTGCCTCAGTATAGATCTTATAGACTGGACTCCCACCAATCCTATACTTGCTGATTGTAACATCAATTGCTGGTAAAGACTGAGGGATAGATAGCCCACGGGACAGTGTGAGCTCAAGCTAACACTCCTGCATTGCTGCGATGTTCCAGGAATTGCCTACAGCCCACCTGTACCTCAGTATGGCACACTGTGCATCAAAATAGCTTGTTTACAGAGAAAACTTGGATTCAAATGCAGGCCCAGTTAAGTTCACAAACAGCAGTACCGATTAGGTTACCAATTCCAGAGCTGCTCTATGATGAATAAAGGTACTCCTCAGTGCAAATAACAGTGATGGCAACCACGCTGAGATATCACTACTTTGTCAGAAACTGATTACAGAATAAGCCTTCTGTAGCAGGCTAGATTTATTTTATGTTTAAAGATTAAAACTACACAGTATCTATCAGTGGTGTTGCTTCTGCAGTCCTTGCAGCATATGCACACAGAAACCAAAGAACAGCTGTGAACTATTTCAGTTGTACTGATAAAGTCCAATTCAGTGCCAGTGGTTAAGTTCCTGTTAATCACTGCATGTTGTTCAAAATAGACAATGTTCAAAATGGTCTTACGATAAGACCAGAATGTTTTGTGCTGGTAACTGAACCAAATAAAGCTGATACTGCAAATAAGATTAACACTACTTTTCTTGGAGGTGAGCAGTGATAGGACAAGAGGGAACAAACCCAAGTTACAAGAAGGGAAATTTCAATTAGATATTGGGGGGGGGGGGGGAATCACAATGAGAGTACTCAAACATGGCAACAGAGGCCCGGAGGCGTTGTGGAATAGCCATCCTTGGAAACACTGAAAACTCAAGTGGACAAGGCCCTGGTAGCCTGATATAAGTTAGCCTTGTTTAAGGGGGGAGAGAGTTGGACCAGATGACCTCCAGAGGTCCCTTCCAGCCTAAAAATATTTTAGGATTCTACCAATGTTTCTTGCTTATATACCATCGTTGGCCTGGGTAGACACTTCAGCTCTGAGAGCAGGGCACTACTAAGCATGCATACAGGCAGTAAATCTAAGCCCTCCAACAGAGGGCTCTAGGTGAGCCTTGTCTAATGTAAATTTAATCCGTGGCACCAAAAACTGTAGATTGTGATGTAAAATATTATTACAATAGAAAATTGTAGCATTCTTCTTTGCCAATAATTTTGTTTCTTACGAAATAAAAGCTCCATCTGAAATCTAACAGAGAATGACTGTTGGGGATAGATTATTTGCTAAATTCTCACAAACGTCCATCCATGAAACCCTTAATAGGTTCAGAAAGCGCAAATCTACATTTAATAGTTTATTTAGACAGTGCATTAGATAAACACTATTAGGAGGTATTAGAAGAGATTCCAAACATCCCATGAGACACTGAGCATTTGTGCATTTTGTATAAAACCTGAATCAGCATGGAAGCTTATCTAGCAGCAAGCAAGTTCCTGTCAACAGCAATGGCTGAGTAACATCAATAGTTAACGAACTGCCAAGGGGAGAAGACCCTGAACACCACTGAAGTGACAGGGACGTAGTTATCCAATTCCCAAGACAAAAACAGAGCAGGCGTTCATAGCCGTATACGATAAGCTTCAGACAGAAGACAGGATTTGTGACTAGTCCAGAGAGGACGACTGCAGAAGCATGAACAGTCAACAAAGTAGCTGTAATTTGGAATTACTCTATACAATTGAATTTGACTAGCATTGCCACAACATGCAAAAAGTTCTTTTACGTTGTTTTTAACTTAGTTAGAGAATACATTCACCTACTCAGAAAGTGACAAGGCTCTTAAAAAAAAAAAGTTGTTTTTCACCCACATTGACTGACTGCTTTGGATTTCCAATCTAAGCAGTTAGACAGTAATGTCAGACTAATTAATGATTTGCATCCACTTTAAAACACTGGGAAGTTACATGATTTTTCAGGCATTGCCCACCCAACTCAGAAGAAAGATTATCAAAAGTTGAGGCTGTAACAGGAAGATCACTGTAGAAACAGCAATACCACTTCAGGACCTTCTCAAAGGCGCTGTGTATATGGCTCAGCCCACAAAAAGCTAAATGCACCTTATCCACATGCAAGCAAAGTTAGCTGAGTTAGTTTAAACTGCTTCTGAAGCTGTCCAGGTGCATTGAGGTGACTTGGTGCTCACTCAATCTGTTTTGTCTACTCTGATGTGCCAGGCTATAACCTCTGCCAGGGAGCTAGTAATAAATGGGGGCAAGAGAGGGGAAAAGCAGTATGATCTTAAAAACATTACAGCCTTTTCCAATGTGACTGTCATCTCCTGGTGGAATTTCTAGTCACCTCCAAAAACTATGAACTAAATTACAGATACCTATAGGTTTTGTGTGTGAGCTTCTGTATCAGTCTGCAGCTTTTCAAAATCCAGGACGCGTGCATTTCAACCCGCACTTCCAGTGAGCCTTCTTTTGATATAACTTTATTGGACATAGAACTGATTTAAACAAAAAATGAACTCACTGAAGAAGCTGCCCAGCTGTTGTAATTGTGACTGTCCAGTTCTTTGGTAACTGAAGACGCATCTACAATGGCAGCAATGAGGTACAAAATGAAGGCACTTCCATTAAAACACAGACCCTGTTGAAAAACCAAATGTAAGTAATTAATATGCACATGCATTTGTTACCATTTTCTATTCCAACATTACAAAACTCTCCTCTGAAACATAATGTATACATGTAATGTACACAAGAAACATGATTCTTAACTATTTTACCTTCTTCCCAGTTTCTATCTGTAACATTAAAATTTAACTGCTTATTTTGGAACATCCATAAACATTAAAGCACATTTTGGACAAACTGTTCTCTCCATCACACTAAATCCAGAAGAGCCTTGAAGTTGGTGTGCTGTGATTTTCCAAAAGTGAAAATAAGGACAAAAGTTTGGTTATCACAATCTAGTTGTTAGGCAGTAAGAACTACATGAAAAAAAAAAAAAGAAACAAAACAAAACTGCAATTTGATTACATTTCTAATCTACATAAAGATACACTGTAGGAATCAATAACTCATGGCATATGAAGAATATTTATAAAGCTTCCAAAACTTTGTTTCCTCCACTTCTGAAGGAGATAAAGAGGGTGTGATTTTTTCAGCTGTATTCTTCCACCTTTCAGTACCTTTCCCTTCTGCCTGTTTTTGAGAGGAGAAAGAAACAGATAAAACCACGGAGGAGAACAGTCTGAATGGACTATAGGGATCATCAAGAACCATCCATGGCAGATGCTCCATTTTCTCTTCCAAGAAGCAGGGTTAATGTCTCAGGGTACCTATGTTCATTACTAAGAAAGAAGCAAAACAGATAACATTGATCTCACATAACACTACAGAGAACAAACAAGAACAAGTTTATTTGGGTTTTGCATGTGAGAGAGAACAGGAAAGGAAGGGAGAACAGAAGTCTAAGAAGATGAAAGACAGATAAAAAGGTATTAAGTGTTTTTCTGAAGTATGTAATTTTAATACTTTGTCCTTTACATACTCACTACTTGGTCATGGCTATAGGAAGTTCATTCTTATTTAAAAAAAAAAAAAATCCCCCAAAACTCCACCCTTCTACTTGTCTAAGGCGTATGAATTTGGCCATAAAATATACTTTTAGTTCACTGGTGCCACGTTTAAGTGGAATACCCATGACATGCTTTGCACCTAGTGACAATTGCAGGAATTAGTAACTCAATTTAGACCAGGTCCTAATGTTGTACATGATCTGCTCCCTTCAGCTTCTGGCCCCATGTTTGCACTCCAGAGTGTCACACCTATATCATAACCCTTAACTCTGTTGCCCTAGTTGTCTCTAAATGTTACCATACTGGTGCAGTTCCAACTTACTAATTTCCATGGTGTCACCCAGTGGATGCTAGGAATATATGCCAATTATTCACTATTGAATTCACTAGTCACCAATTCTGGCAGAATCTAAAAAAAGAACTTCAGCCCAAGAAGAGAAGTTCAGAAGACAGTGACAACAGCCGTATCCACACCAGCAATTCCCTCAGTGCACCAAAGCATGGATCAACAGCTTGAAGTGGTTGGTATGGAAGCTCCTTACATCCATCTCCAGGACATTTGGTTCTGGCAGGGTTTACTTCAGACTCGGTAGAGTCTGGCCCACTGCCACATGCTCCCGTGACACACAGGGTTCAAAACTTTCTGAAGGGAAACCATTCCCCAAACACATGCTTTCTCAACTGCAGGCCCCTCCAGAGAGCAGCATGCTGTGCTGTCATCTGTCAACATGTCACTTGTCAGGTCACCACTGCCTATATGAGACTTCCCACGCAAAAAGCCTTCTTACAGTTTTCAGAGCAGGCTGAAGGGCATGGATGTCCTCCGGTGCTTCTTAAGTCCTTGCAGCTTCAGGACATTTGGAAAAGAGCCACCTACCCACCTTTCCCCAGGGAACTGCGGGCAGTGCCTCAGCACTCAGATGGAGTCCAAAGCCTGGCACTTGAGGTCTGATTCATACACTTATAAATGAGTGGGGTTTATCTCACCTATATCAGTTGATCTAATAAAAGGTATTATCTCTATCCACAGATCTCACCTCTCTTGTTTTATCTGGGCATTACAGTAATAAAATATCAAACTGCCGATTTTAGGATAAGATGCCAACAATTGGCAGGTTCAGGTGAACTTCCGTAAAGCACTGATTTTCACACTCCAAATTTGATTGCCTAGAGTATTTGTTGTTGTTATTTTTAGATTTCTCATTCCAAAAAGACTCAATTACCCTGGAAACTACAAATCCCTGCAATATCTTGTCATGTAGAAAAGAAAAAAGCACGTAATTTTTGAGAAGTGCTGCTCTGGGAAATAACACTGTTGGGGAAGATGGAATGCAATGCAAGTTGATTGGGCCTTTACTGCCAATATATTACTCAAACCAAATGGTTCATGCTAAATTACCATCTGCTTCTTAAATTCAAATTTACCAGATTTTAAAAGCTTCCATTGATTGTTTTAGCAAATAACTTGCACTATTAAGGAGAGTCAGTTTTGAAGCACGTCCTTTGGGTTAATTTGCAGTAAAAGTAACTGCATCTTAAGCAATTTGGTAACATGCTTAACCTGCAAAAAGTGGGTTTATGACAGAGAAGTCCAGATGTAATTTTGGATATTGCATACAATAGGCACAGTTTGAGCTAACTGTCGCCTAAGGAGGCAGAGCAATAACTAGCAGAGACTGAAATTCAGGGTACTTCAGAGAACAGGGGGAAGGTGGGCGTGAACTCACTCAAAAAGGTGTCATGCTCTCTTGAATGAAGACATTAACATCTCCCTGAAAAGAGACCTAACGTTCCTCTTGGCGAGCCAGGAGTGGCAGAGATCCAATTCAAAGGCTGTTCCCAACAGCTCCTTTAATACCTTAGGGCACAACAAGCTGGAAAGCAAGCATCTTTTATTTATTTTGCATTTATTTTCTCTTCATATTACCCTTTACTATAAAAGAAGACTACCTTTTGGACCTACATTTATGTGATCTTATCTACAATACGTTTGGAACTCAGAGTAAGAAATACACTCAATATGAAGTAGAAACAAATCAAATACTCCAGCTTGTCTAGCACATAGATCAGGGGCAAGTCATTTATGTGCAGCTGTTGTCTGATAATAGTGTTAAACTGATGAAAGAGGGATAATGACTAAAGCTGTATCCAAACAGATACGGAGATGCTTTCCCTTTGAATGTACTTTACTTATATCTAATGCAATGGGCAAAAAATACCCCACACCTTTAAATGGATCCAGACACATTACTACTGTAATTGAAATAATCCGACATTTCTGTAGCAGTGTTATAGCCTTAATGGCAATTGCTGGTCATGAAACTCGAAAACAAAGAAGCTATCTGAACGTAATCCTGGTTGTTCTTATTAGTAATTGCTATAGCTGGCTATTTATTACAGCAGCAAATGTAATAATATATACATATAGCTGATAACAAGCTGTTTGCAACAGAGAAGTCAAATATATTTTATCATAAAATTAACAGAATTCTAGTCAATAACCTTTAGCTATTAAAAAAAAAAACCACCAGTATCTCACTGTATCAGACAAATGCAAAGCTAAAATTTATAATAATTATTGGATGGGTCACAAATAGCCAGTTGGCTGAGATGACAATGACTTTCAGGATCTATTACCCTGAACACCAGCCTGTTATGAAAATCATGTAAAAATATACTGTTGAGAGATACAGCTAGGCAGGTTTGTTCAAACCACAAAAACTGGATCTGAATTTTAAGCGCCTGTGAAATTTTTCTGTAATTACATTAGCTGTTTATCTGATTTGCATTAAGTCTTGAGCTAAAAGCAAAGCATTACATGGCGTGTATTTTACATATATATCACACTGATTTTCAGCACCATTTTCACAGTAGGCCATATATGGATTGTCAGACTGTTGCTACCTCTGAACCACCTTTGCTTTTACTTTAGCAGAGGAAGACTCATGTTTTAAGAGCCAGGGTCCCACTTCCAATTCATGGTGTTGATTCAGGTAGGGATTTCTGCTGTTTAAGCCATATGGCCAGGTCTGTTAGCTCAGGGGCAGCAACAGACTCATTCTTCATGGGATGTAATCACTACAGGGAGAAAAAGAGGCCACTGTGCATAAGTATCAGTCACACACACATTATTAAAAATCAAGTCACTACATCAACTGCTGAACAAAGTGGTGAAACATCATAGGAAAAGCATTTTAAAAGTGTCTGGGTAGTATGAAGGTTAAACACTGCAGGTACGCAGCCACACAGTAATTAGGGAAAAATCTGCAAAAAGCACAAGTACAGTTGGTTAACTACACCCATAGAATGCATCAATATTTTATTCTCTTCATAACCCAGCAAACCTGAAACAACAAAGAATGGGTGTATTTACCACCGTGGTCCATGGCACCTGGGGGATCCTGGTGTAGGTCATTGTCATGTAGATGATCAGAAAGAAGACGGTGAGAACCCAGTAAAACACAGCTACAAACATCACCCAGCCGAAGGCTGGATATAGAAAGTATTCTGTTCCAGCAATCAGGGTCCACACCAGCAGCCCCAATACCTGCAAAAGTTACAAAGAAAGAAAACTGTTACACAGTCTTAGACCTCATACATTTGTTCTAGGTCAAGGAACAACACCACTGCCATTCACATAACCATTTGATAAGCTGAGTTGGGATGCTACACTGACAGAATACTAATCTAACAAAAAAAGAAGAACATATAAAACTGGTTTTGCTGTGGCAGGGTGTCACAAAGGGAAAAGCAGACCGAGGCATCTCAGTGTTGATTTAGCTCACCTTTAACTACTATGGAGCCATACTTGCAGTGGTTTTACAGCTAGCTCTCAAAAGGATTGCTTATTATAGCCTACCAGCTTACGTGCATGAAGGTAAATACCACTGTTTCGCAGTCAGCAACGTCACTTTAGAAACAGAAGCCTGTGAAGGACCACTGGGATCTTCAGGTCCCATCTGCCACAGTCATAGGTAACTGAGTAGTTGGGGTCTAGTTCAAAATGGTCCACACCTCTCTGTGGACTCACAGGCACCGTAGACACAAAACAACTCCTCGGACCTTATTATAAAAGGTAGTAGTAAAATATCAACAGCCACCACCACTGCAACATGCTGCTGGATGAGAGCAGGTCAGGTTGGGAATGCCATTACATTCCACAGTTCTGAAAACATCTCCCAGGTGACCTGGCCCCAAGTAGTAGACGAGAACTCACACTCAAGGAAAGTCCTCAAGCAAACCAGTCTGGGGAAAAACAACTCCCTCCTGATCCTGAATCTGGCAATCTGTTCACATCTAAGACATGAAGGAATACGTGAACCAGAGATTTTAACATAGTCTCTCCAGTTTTCTTTAGTTAGGTGATCTCCAATGCATTAAGAGCAGTGAGGAGCAAACAAAACGGAAGTCAAGTCATATGCCACAGGAAGAAAAATTGTGTGTTTTGCAAGTTGTCCAGCAATTAGAAAAACCTTAATTATAAAGAGAAAGGGATATTTTATACCTTAAAAACAAACACACACAAAACCCAACCCCCACCACACACACTTCACTGGAGTCAGATGTGGGAACTAAAATTCTTATATTTGAAACAAGGCTCATCTCCTTCTGCTAACTGGACTGTGGTGAAACTGCCTAGCAGTGAGAAATCAAAGGAAGACAAAATTACAGCAAACAGCAACACACTTATTTAACAGACAACAGCCATAGCTGGACAATCTAAAGAACCTTCTACCCCAATATTCTGTCTCTAGCAGTGCTTAACAACAGATGTCTGAAGAAATATATTAAGAATAGACCACGCAATAGTAATATTTCCTTGGACTACCTTCCTCAGCTCTCGGGAACATGCAGTGGAAGGACTTCTGAGCCTACGGTGGTATCTTTGTAATCAATAGCCCCTGACAGTGGCAGTGCTACAGCTTCATTTGCACAAGAGCTAATCCTGTTCCCATGCAAGTTGTTGGCCATGGTCCCATTTACTTTTCTGTTGCAGAATTGAACATGTAAACATTAATGATGAATCTCTAAACATTATATACAAGACAAAACTACACTGTTAAACAAAAGTTTATTGTAACCGGTCCTCCTAACTTTCAGCAGCTACCTGGTATCTGTTTATTTTGTCTTCAACTCATCCTCCAAACTGCCACCCAAACTTAATTCAGCCCTCAGTTTGTTGTCTTGTGTGTTCACAGTATACTCCTGTATATTATTTGTACATTCATCCACATCTGCGCCATGCATACATAAAAGCATTGCACAAATGTCTCTTCCGCTTTTTTTTTTTTTTTGGTCTTGTAATAAAGAAGGCACATAATGGTCTTTTAAAGAGCATTTTATCGGTGGTTTTCACCAATTCAGCAATTTCTCTTTAATAGGAAGCCCTAGAACTTGCTCGGACTGGGATAAAAATTCCTGCTTTCCGCAGCATACCAGAGGAGGGCAGCATTGCCTCACAAGAACAGTTCAAATAGCATTAACTGGGTAGTTTAAAATATACACTATTCCTTAAT
>NW_008824808.1:1343071-1344430 GCF_000699105.1 Pygoscelis adeliae
ATGCTTCCCATAGTTCATTTTAATTCTAGTTCCAACAACATTTTACTAATAGTAGCAATTCAGTTAATAATGCCTCAAATTGCACTAACTACCCATGATTAGATTAAAAACCAACTCAATTTTAGTGTAACAACTGCTTTAAGATTAAGCAATCTTGATAGACTGTTTAGCTAACAAAATACCATTTTCTTAGGATATAAAGTTGCTTTTCATTGTACCCATCCACTTTAATCCAAATTTAAATTCATCATCCAGAAATTATACCAATGAATAATTGGTCTCATGCTTGATAAATAATTATTAAAGACAGATTTATCCTAGATCTGAATATCTAGTAAAATACCAAAAGCAGAAACTTTGAAGATGAGACAAAGAAAACAAAGAAATCAGACATCATTAAACACCAAAACCTACTGACAAGTGTTGGTTTTTAGAAAGCTTTTAAAAATAGAAGTAGACTTTTTTCATAAAAAGCGCAAGACTCTGAACAATGCTTAATATTAAATTCAGCACAAATAAGATTGCTAAGGACACCTCAGCTTATATAATGGATTATTTCTGGAAAGAGTAACAAATTCACAAGCAGCAAATTGTTAAAATTAAAAAAGAAAATTTTGAGGTTACATGAGACCACTAATCTTACATTACCACACAACAAAGCTACAGGTTTTTTCCAGTAATATTCCAACCTGGTGTTATCACCCCTCTTTCAAGATCATTTTAATATTTAAGCTGCTGCACATCTCGCATGTATTCCAAAGAATTGATTTTAATGCATGTTTTTGGCTAGCCCGTATCAATGGCAGAACAATTTATCTAAGCAATTGCAATGCACCATGGATGTTACAGATTTATATTCTTAACCAGTTCTTGGTTCATATGCATCGTAACTTTGATGGGTTGCATATTAGAGCGCATCTGACATTTTCAGTTAGATCCAGATACTCTTACTGCATATTACTGGAGCTGACAGGCTGAAATAATATTTCAGACTTCTTGATTAGACCTGAAAAGGTCAGATCAGCTCACGGTCAACAATTCACTCTGGGTGTAGTTAAATGATATGCCAAATGGTTTTATTGCATATGTAAACATACACAATAAATTGGATTTAAAGTTCACACTGGCCATCAACATCTACAAAATACCTAAGGAGTCAAAGGAACATAGATATCTAGACAAGTCTTTCATGATTAGCTTGTCTTCTCAGCATGTTAAATACTGAGATAGTTTCTGCAGTGTTAAAAGCCTGTCTTGTAATATTCTGACTGTCCCTTACATTACACGTTTGCTGTTCAACAGATCAGTACAAACTGGATGACACTTGTGCACCTGCTGGAGCCGAGAATGCCGCTTTTC
>NW_008824808.1:1344453-1359588 GCF_000699105.1 Pygoscelis adeliae
TGGGAGTAACTGGACTATATTCAAATGCCACCTCAGTGAGCATCTAGTGTACAGAATCTGGCAAGTGAGTGATACGTATACGATACCGTAAAGCAAAGACCAGCAACTGCAATACCTGGGGAGTGCCCACAGTACACAGCTACCTTCACTGCTTCAGATCAGCTGAAAGGCAAGGGAGAAAGCTCCACCCAGTAACTGGTAAAGGCCTGTTTCTCCTTATAGCCAGGTATGCTAGAGTGTATTAAAGTATTTGATTTTCATTTATGAGCAAGTCAACATATGCTTATTTAGAATTATAGGAACATACTACAATTGTGTCAGAAATTACACTGAGAAAGGGAGGAAAAAGCATCAAGACGACCGAATAAAATAATGCATGTGGTAGTCAATGAGAGGGGATGCTGGGTCCTAAGATTATAAGGGCTCCACCAACTGGGTCCAGTTTTTCAAGTCAGATGTGAGATAGGGATTTCACTCATCAGTACATGATAAAGGCAAGCAGTTTTCCCTTGTTTATTGCAGTCTCTGATTTCACCTTGGACATCTATTTTGTGATCGTTTGGCTGTTGCTTGATTAGGGGAATTACTAGAATGCATTAATATGTCAAATGTACTAATGCATACTTCAGCAGTTGGCAGATACCATAAAAAGGAAATAACTTTGTAGCTAAGTCCAATATTATTGAGTATGCAGGTTTAAAATTAGATGCTTAATTGCATATTCAAACCCTTAAATAAGTGCCATAATTTTTCCGCAGTGCCAAGAACTTCAAAAGTATCAGACTACTTAGTCACTTAAAAAAAAAAGGCTTTGTTGCCTAGCAGATGAGACACATCTTGTCTCATGTCACTGGTAAAAGTCAGCAGGTATGAAAGCAGGTGTGAGCTTGAATCTGTGTATCCAGTTTTGCTTTCTGAAGCAGCTTAAAAACTGCTTCAGAAACTGAATTCATACTTGCAAATGGTATTGAAAAAGCCTATGATGTAGTGACTCCTCTCCAGTGACGCTAGCGTTACAAATTCTGCAGCATTCATCTTGACCGGTTAACTCAGCAACACAGTTAAAATGTTTATGCAACCCTTTCAAAGGAAAAAGAAGTCTCACTGTGGCAGAACTGACAGGGAGAAAAACTATTTGGCATGTTTGCCTGAAGCTTTTCCTATTCTTTATCCTAGAGATGCTTCCTAAGACCATTTCAGTTCTCTGTATGCATAAGTACTGTAGGATTTACACAGAGTTGCTACTGGCACAGATGGAAATGACGGTAGAAGGAAACTAGAGGAGTTGTGCATTTGCAGCAACAGTTGTCTCCTGTATTCAAGCCACCTAAACATGGACAGAATCCAGCAAGTAGAAAGCAAGACATCTTGCCTCTCCTTCCCAAGAAAGGAGATTTTCAACTAGAAGAAAGAGAGACCATTCTAAATTATTGCACATCATTATTTCACTAGTAAATCACAAGGTTAGGAGCTATCTCAGCAGCAGCACAAGCAGCCTATGAATCCTTTTCTTCCCTTGGCTACTCTCTGCAGGCAAAAAAAACCCAGGGAGTCTCCTGTGGGCAGGGAGAGCACGAACATTTCTCATGCCTGCTCCCTAGTTTCTTATCTCACCTTTCATGGCCCTTGGGAAGACAAGGTTGGAGATGCTTTTCATCAGGCACTAAGAGGGTAAGCAAGGATCCCTAAGGGCAGCCAGACCAGCAGTTCAGCACTATAGGGGCTCCCCTTATTTGATGTTGATTAGTCAGCCACCCCTTGGGTGTTTGTAAGCACTTGGTAAGATTAAGAAACATTCTTCCAAACCTGTCATGACAGGGATCACACACCAAAATGCAGGATCTTACACTGTGAATCAAAATATCCGGGGGGGGAGGGGGGGAGTTACTTAAAAAGAAAAAAAAAAAAAGAGGGAAAAAAAGGGCACTCCTCCTCTGCTGTTCCTGTAAGACATGCCCCGGACAGTCAGTTGTAAGAACAGGCGGATTTAATTGTCTTATATTTGACAGATACAGAATCTTTTTTTTTTTCATCCACCTTTGGCTAAATGGAGTAATTGTTCGCACTGCACTTAAATAATGTCTTTAAATCGGAGGTTTTGTGCGCTCATACACGATATATGAAGTGACATACAACAATTCCTCCTTCTGCCACTGGAGGGAGCACAATCATTGCTTTTTTTTAGAGAAACTCTTTAGAAGGGGGCACTTGCGCAGGCTTCAGATGCCCAGCAGAAACAGCAAAGGGGCAATTTGCATACAGTGCCAAACCCTTGCAGATTGAAAGGGAACGCTCGAAATAAGCGGTATGTATACAGAAATCTTTCACAAGGGTTATGCTAAGTTAGAGTGTCTGCACAAAGCAACTTTTGATGGTTCGCTTCCATACTGGGTACAACAGCAACATCAAGTGTAGGTTTATCCACAAACTACTTGAAATAAGGATCATTTGTTTGTTTTACTTAAAAAACAAGACAAAACACAAAACAAACTAAAAAACCCGAAACCACAAAACTCTTCCCCACTATTTAGAAAATTGTATTTTAATGTCCATGAAGGAAAAATGCCTAAGAAAAAATAAGGTGAAAGCCTACAAGTACAGGATAAATCAATCAAATATCAATCCAGACTAAAATACAAAATAAAATCTTGTTTGTGCTGCAGTCAGAGAAAAGGTGATAAACATGTTTTAAAACTTAGCTTTTAAAACTGGAAGGATTCAAACTTAAATAACATTTCTATTAACACTGAGTAAAGATGCAAAGACGAGGAAATTCAAAAACATCTTTCAGCTACATTTTTTAGAGATATAAGATCCTTGCTTAAGTATCTTTGAAATTTCAGTGACCATGTTAATGTACTCTGCAATAACCTAATCAACACATTGCCTTAGCCTACCGCTCCTCTTTCCCAGTCTCAAACACTTTTTTTAACACAAAACGTTACAATGAGTTGACATCAGCCAATCACTACCGTGCCCCTCCCCATTGCCGACAACACTGAATACCACTTTTCCTCCATAAGCATTCGGCATCATCAGCAGTTGGAAGCATTTATTTTGCCAACAGCTCCTCGGTGGAGGAAAGGCTTGGGGAAAAAAATTCCTTTGAATTCTGCATGTTTTTGCAGGCTGTACACCAGATAAAAGGCTAGTGTTTTTGCTGAGACTTTTCAGGGCTTTGCCTTCCTAGCAAAATTAGAAAATCCACGGTGTTTGCAGAAATATGCCAGTGGTCATAATGGACATACCAATGAAGTATTTTATCATTTATACAGTATAACTCTTCGTGTCAAACTAAGTAGCAGCTACAGATCTCATGTCTCTCCTACCTTTGAAAAAACATTTCTATTTGTAATAAAACTGTGCAAAATTCAGTCTCTTCTACTTTCATAGCATTTCTAAAAATTGTCTGAATACCTTTTAAATTATTCTCAAGCAACCATTCATTCAGCGTTGAATCTTCCCACAAGTCTTCAAACTTTCTGTCACGCTCTTGGCTCTGTGGCAGCACCAGCAAGCACCCCTCACTACAGAACAAACGCGAGGGCTCAAAATACTGGCAATACTAACCATCACTTGAAAGAACTCCCCCAGAGAGTTGCTTTTTAGGATAGACTTCCTGAGAAGAAGAACTACTGGAAGCAGCACGTGCCAAAATATGCTCTAGAACTATGTCTTCACTAAAGGCTGAACTCTCTTACTCAAGAGTTTAGTCCAAATCCTATTACAAGCCACACAGAAAAACCTCCTGACCTGGGCTTGAAGTGGGTCAAGGCCTGCTGGCAGACACTTCATTCAATAGGGAGCACGCCTATTCCGGAGTGAGAATTCAGATCAAGCCCTTCAACAGCTGACAGACCTCCAGTGCCTTTCCCACAGCTCCACGGAGCAGGGAAGTCCTCCCACACGTACCCCAATTCCCCAGAAGAGAGAGCAAGAGCGCCTTCGCCTAAAACACTGGGGACCAGACCTCCCCACACCTGAGCCAGTAAAGAAGGGCTAGTCCTGATGTTTAGACCATGACGCTCATTATGCAGATCAGCCATGCAGTGAGGATGTACTGAACTGGCTGCGGCATGCGTAAACAAGGGTATCGGCTTGGACTTAAAAAAGGATTCACACCGAGAGGCAGAGCCAGCTTGCAGGAGTACCCAAGAAACTATAAAGTCTCATTGGGAAGAGCAGAGAAAGGGAGGCAGTTAGTAGCTGGCACGCAAGCGGGAAACTTATTTTTCTGATCAGAATGGGTATTGTAATACTGCAGTGCTGCCTAGGCATAAAGACAATAGTACCTGAGCAAAATGCAATAGCACACCCCGATTTCATATTACCTTAATGAGTCTACCGCCTACTAAAATGAGTAAATCACAAAGGCACTCCTCTAGCCTCCACCGTTGACTCCACTGCAACTCATGCGTGAGGAGTCTTCTATGATATGGTCCTCTGGCTCACTGCAACTGACAAAAAAAACTCTGGGGTGGGAGAGAATAAGGAAACCGTGCTGTCCATCCCAGCAGCATATTACAATGCTCAAACCTTGCTTCACCTGAGAAATATGCGTGGAATGTGCGAGACCAGAGCTAACACCAGTAACACAGACCAAAAGCAGGTAGCTTAAATTAAAAAAGCAAGAGATGTTTTCCGGAAAACAGACTGTCCCATCTCCCATCAAAATTGTGACATCACTACAAGAGAGTTTATTTTTTACAGTTTCTCAGGAAGTTTTGTCTGAAAAAATAACTAGAGGTAGGGTAATGGATATTCAGAAGGTAAACAAGAAATAAGACTGTGCTTGGTTTGTAAATTTAGTTCCATGTGATCAAAAACTTCACAGCGAAGATTAAAAACTGTTAGGAAAGGAATAAAATAATAAAAACTCCACCAAACAGAACATATCACAGTGCTTTATAAATCAATGGTGTACCCACGCATTAAGTAAGTTCTGTTTATTCCGCTCTCCCACTTCTAAAATGATTCAGTTGGATTATGCAAGGCACAGAGAATGGCTCCTGCAAGAAAAGAAAGTGAAGGTTGGAAAAAAGATGAGTCCAATTTTCTATTGAAGACTGAAGGAGGATATGACAGAAGTCTGCAGAACAGCGGGTGACCTAAAGAAAGGAACAAGGGCTGGATCAGGACTCGCAACACAAGAAGCATCCAGCTAAATTATCAGGCAGAAAGTTGAAAAACAAACAGAAGGAAGTGGTATTTAAAAAAAAAAAAAAAATCAAGAAGAAAAAAACCCCCAATACATAACCAAATTACAGAATTCATTGCCAGAAGAAACATCATACACACTCCTGGAAGACAGGTCAGCCCTGTCTGTATATAATATCTATATACACGATAGTCAAGATGCAACCTTCAGATCTGGAAATTCCTAAATGTTCAGTTTGCTAGAAGCTCGAAAACTATAGCAGAGAAGGATCTTTCCGTATGTGCTCCCTCTTACACTCCTCCCTAAGTTTTCAGTATCAGTCATTATCAGAGACTGAATACTGGACTAAACAGACCACTGACGAGATCCATTACAACCACCATAACTAACTTACGGTTTTAATTTGCCTTACTTTCCTGCAGGAGACCCTGGCAACTGAGTACTGGAAGCCACGAAAGTGTTAATAGAATAGGATGGGATGACTACACGCCACATCAATATACTGTTTGTTTCTAAAGTAGAATTACGAGGAATAATCTCAAGCAATGGTGAAGAAACTGGCTTGAATTATATCATCATAAAATCTATCGTCTTGGCAGAGCAGTGGTTGATCATTAACAGGTCATTAAAATGTGTACAAAGCATAAAGATTGGTCCTTGTCCCAGGGCACTTTCCACATTAAATGCTTTAAGGTTTTTGAGGCCTGCATTCAGGAACATGCTACTGTTTACTGATGCCTGTAAACTCTAACTTATCACTCATGTTTTGCCTGAGGATCTGCGCACACAGAGACATTTATATAGGTTACTGTGCACCACGTATATATTAACTTATATGTCCTTGCTAACACAGTACTAGCCATCATTTTATCTACATAGCCACAGCAGAAGACACAGCCTCATCTTTGCCCATAGTGTTCTATTATCTGACAAAAGTACCTTTATGCAGAACACAGTGCGATGGGCCTGTCCCAGGTCATTCAGGAGAAAGACCTGCAACCAGCCTCAGAGCTGCTGCAGCTGACGGGGAACACACTGGTTACTGCTATCAGTGGCTCCATCAGGGCCACAGTTTAATGTAAAAATAAAGAGGGGTGGTGCAAAACGCCACTGAAGACAAACAGCCTGTCCTAAAAAGCACTTACCTCTCCGGAAGGGCACCCAGTGAAATAGTTGGAAGGCAATGACCTCCACAGCGCTTCATCTCTAAACATGACCTCAACGCAAGGAGACCGCCTGGCCTCTTATCTAGCAATCACGAGGGATGCGAATAAGAGGAGAGCTGCTGCTCCCTTTTCCTTCCACTTCAGCAAGGCCTGGCTGTGGCAGGGATTACTCCCACCACCTAGCATTTCCCAAAAAGAAACACCTTGCTATTGTGCAGCAATGCTGTTGATGTCAAATTCACTGTCTCCACAGTTTCCTGACAGAGTTGGGAGAAGTGGTATTGCTACAGGAAACACCACAGTATCATGGAGCTGGGAATTACTCACTGGAATTCCCGCTACGCTTTGCTCTTCAGCAGCACAGAAAGGAAAATGTAAAGTAATAGTGTATTAGACCCAAACACAAAATAATCTGCCTTTTCAGTTACTTTCTGAGGAAATTTTCACTTAATGCTGCTTTCAAGTATGAATTTTAAAGCAGACAATTACAAAGCAAAATAGTCACAGAGATACACATGGCACAGGATACATATTTCTTTTGTGTCCCAGCGGTTGCTTTTGTGCAGCCTCTAGAGGTAGCGTTTTTTGGGAAAAACTTGACGATTCGGTACAAACACCTTCAGTTTTAAAAATAGCACATAAATTCCATACTCCGATAATTTCTTCTTTTTAAACCCTGGTTATAAATCGTCAAGATAAGTGAAACTACAAGGTTAAATATTTGAATGTTAAATACAAAAACATGTATGTGTTTTGGAGCACTGAGTGAAAGTTGTAGATTATTTCTTTGAGAAGTTAACATTCACAAGTTGGTCCTTTACACAGTCCTGTCCTTGTACAGGCAGTACAGAAGCAAAAATACATCCTATATATGACCCACATGAGATGCAGCAGTAATTCATTGAGTTGATTTGTAGTAAGTCCTACGATCAAATTCATACAATGCTGTATGATTTCATTGATTTCAATTTTAAAAGATCTTCATACTACAAAATTACATGCAGATTTGAGAGTTCATATTAGTAGGGAACATCAACTACTTGGTGGAAGGACTTAAAAGGGCTCGCAGTGCTTCTTTGCTGCAATTTAAATTAAAACCCATACGTGCAGGCTTTTTGAATTCTTATTTTGAGATTTGAAGCCAAGATTTGGACAAAGGAAGAAATTTCCTCTCCTCACATTTAACAAGAATTTCTATGGATGATGAATTTCGTTATCTCAAGACAGAAAGGGTTTCAGGAGTGCAGCTGCAGTTTAACTGTGGGACAGGGTCTGCCCCCTCCCAGTTTTTGGTTTAGGGTTTTTGAGGGGTGTTTCTTGGGTGGGGCACGTGACAAGCTTAAGATACTACCTTTTGTTTGTGCAAATGTAGTGACTGGTTCACAAACATATGGGCATTTTCCTGAGAAGGGCTGCAGGCTTTCAAGTCAAGTAGTAGAGACTTATTTCTGGAGGTAAAGACCATGGTATAGCCCTTGTGCTCTGAATACAATTTCTCCTTTATAAAGCACACATACAAAGTGTGAGTGTGCAGGTTTAACCTGCTGTGTACACTGAATATACGGCTGTCTGATACTTTTGGAAGTGCATTGTGAGGAAATTATTCCTCTTGCACAGAAAAATTAGAAAAAAAGACTATTAGCTTCAGTAATCTCTAACTCAGTAATCGCTTTTTACTTTTTCTTTTATTATTTAAATTGGAAAAGCTCAGAAGTGGATTCTGAGCTCAAAAGATAAAGGGTCATATGTGTCTGGCTGAATGTGTCTTCCCCCATGTGGCTATTTATTAGTATCTTTATTACTACAACTACCATTGTTTCTTAATGGAACATGATGGTAGGAAGGGTTTGCTCTTTTGAGTTACCTATGTGTTCTTCTACCTTGATCTTGCCTCTTCTATCTACATACAAACTTTTCCTTTGGAAGAAGTTTTATAGCACTCCATCTTCCTTTCTCCCATCTCCTCTGAAAGGATACGGCTCCTGAGTGTAGAAAAATACCAGCTTCTCAATAAGTGGCAATGATTTGTTTAAGTTACTTTTAACATTTGGTGCATATGTACATGTAAAATACACACACCCACAAAGAAAGTCATTCTGCCATCGTTTGTATGTTAATAAGGTGAACTATTTTTAAAGAGAATTCCTAACAATGGTTACTTATGAATTATGACTGATTATTTATGTAGTCCACTTTGTTTAAATGGTGTCTACATTCATCAAGAGAACAATGCTGTGTACAGCTGCTTTATTAATAATGTCACTGGCTCTTTGTTGCTATTTTTACATCTCCATCTTCCTGTTAGGCCATGTAAATAGAGATGCCTATAATTAGCGGACACACAGCATTGTTTCACAAATCTTAGCTGTTACATTAAAATAGAAAGCTTATTACTTCTTTGGGAATAACTTTTATTTCGCCCTATAGTTAGGACACACAGTCATAAAGCCAGATATGATGCAATGGAAAAATCAAAGACAGTATCTGCTAAGAAACGCTACTGCTGCATTCTACATCCATTTAAACATGAGGAAAACATTAACTGCTCATTCAAAAAAAAAAAAAAAAATTTTTTTAGAATAAAGTATCTTTTCATTTCCAGCTGAACACCATAGAAATTGGTGTTGTACAATACAGAATTTTTGCTTGCTGTGGGACAAAATCCTCTAGTCACCAAAAGTTGTGAGAGTTCCCCTTGCCTGACAAACAGAAGACATGAGATAATAAGTCTGCATCCAGATTTGTTGTTGTCTGCCTATTTCAAAGCTTATTGTACCTCTTGACTATTTCTGTATCGAGTCTCAAATATAAAGGCCCAACCCCAGGAACTATTATTCATGTTTTTAGGTAAAGATTAAGGATTTTACGAAGACTGATCCACGTCGTAGAAGCATCTCATTGAAAAATCGCTGGCAAAATTGTTTTCTTTCCTGAATACATTTTGCATTAACAACATAGAAAAACAGCATGCCAATAAATATTTAACATTTGCATATGCTTTTCTGGAGGCATTTGTGTTCACAGACTTCACGGTCAGAAAGGACCATTTTGGCCATGTGTGCAATGGTATAAAGATTTCAACCTACAACATGTTTTTTGGAAAGAGATGATGTCTTGGCAAAGACATTGCAATGATAAGATTCATCTTGTTTCTAAATAAGCTGCTATAATGCTTATTACTCTCGTTGTTGAAAAACCTCAGCCCCACTTCTCATCTGAATTTGTCTGAACTCAGTTTCCAGGCATGTCCTTTTCTGAAATCTCCATTTGTTACCGATATATCAAAGATAACTTCATACTAAGAGTATTTAAAATTGTTGAAAAGACACAACTGAACAAGAGATAATCACAAACACTAACATTGCTTCTGACAAAAAGCTATGCTTCCACACCCCCCGCCCTCCCCCCCCCCCCCCTTTTTTTTTTTTCCTTTCTCTTTCTTCTTTTCAGGGTAGTAGTAGAAAGAGTTTACTTTGAAGGAATCAGGAACAGGGCAAATCCAGAACTAAGTTTTCAATAGAGACCTATTTAAGAGTTGTTACCACTGTCCCACAATTAATGTTTGCAGAGAAGTTTAGGATACAAAAGCAACTAAGATGAAGAATTATATGCAAGTGAAAATATTAAAGCCAAACAAACAAGATTAATTGGACAGACAAGTAAAAAGGCACTGCGGAGCAGTCATCCTTTTAGAGAAGTCCTTGTTACCGTGCTCCATAACTTTATTTTTAAGGTTCTGAAGAAAAAAAGTCCACAAGCCTGAAGGACTTCCCACAGCCTGTCTGCTTTCCATAATAAATACTCAAATGGTGCATGCAGCACAAGAGAACAAAGTAAAAAGCTCTGTGGGATACCTGACACTTGAAATTCAAACTACCAAAGTCATAAATTAAGTATATATGCCTGTGTGTGAGGCAGGGTATAATGTTCTCCAACTGCTTCAATGGGCCTTGCGTAAACAAAGAACAGAACAACTGGCTACAACTATCAGCTTTCTAGTGCAAGGAAAAAAAGTTTCCAATCAAGAAAAAAATATTTCAGGGCCTGAAGACATTGGCTTATTCAGATTTAAATAAGTGAGCAGAAATGATTTAATGTCCCTCAGATGTCTGCTCTGCTTTTCTGCCAGAGGTTGCTGGCCTGCAAGGGTGACTGCATACAAAGCTGCTCCTGAATTACTGCACTTTACTGCTCAGTATATCCGAGGTAAACAAATCATTGGTTTGGGTTATCACCATATGCTGAGCTGTGAACTGCAGTGAACAGCAAGGCATGGAGACCTTTTCAGCTGTCTGCGTTTAAGAGCCACCAGACTGAAACCAGAACTTCTGTATTTGCCTCCTGTAATTCATAAACACAGGAAAGTCAAGAAACAAGCAGGAACAAGTCCTTCTTAGCTGCTGCTCTCACTGCATGCACTTATGCTTCAGTGTCCCCACAACACAGCTAATAGATTTTGGGTTTTCAAACATATTCAATTCCATTTCTCTCTCTGAATCTGATTTTCCAATACAGTTCACAGATGTCAGAACTGTTGCAAACTACAAGGATTACTATGGATTAGTGGATTTCCCATGCCTGAAAGAGAAGTGTTTAGAGCAATTACACTTCATAGTGCAAAGGTATTCCCCATACATTCTCTTTCTAGCTCCTCTGCAGGCATAGCACTTTCCTCTGGGAGACAAGCATGTTGTTAGCCTCAAAACTGGTACAACCCACAAACTTATCACAGAATCATAGAATAGTTTGGGTTGGAAGGGACCTTTAAAGGTCATCTACTCCAACCCCCCCTGCAATGAGCAGGGACAACTAGATGTCTTGGTTTTGGCTAGGATAGAGTTAATTTTCTTCCTAGTAGCTGGTACAGTGCTGTGTTTTGGATTTAGTATGAGAATAATGTTGATAACACACCAATGTTTTAGTTGTTGCTAGGTAGTGCTTACACTAGTCAAGGACTTTCCAGCTTCCCATGCTCTACCGACTGAGAAGGCTGGAGGGGCACAAGAAGTCGGGAGGGGGCACAGCCAGGACAGCTGACCCAAACTGGCCAAAGGGATATTCCATACCATATGACGTCATGCTCAGTACATAAACTGGGGGGAGTTAGCCGGGGGGTGGTGACCGCTGCCCGGGAACTGGCTGGGCATTGGTTGGCAGGTGCTGAGCAATTGCATTGTGCATCACTTATTTTGTATACTCTTTTATCATTATTATTGTTATTATTTTCCCTTTTCTGTCCTATTAAACTGTCTTTATCTCAACCCACGAATTTTACTTTTTCTTCCCCCAATTCTCTCCCCCATCCCACTGGGGGGGGGAGGGGAGTGAGTGAACAGCTGTGTGGTGTTTAGCTGCCTGCAGGGTTAAACCACAACACTAGATCAGGTTACTCAGAGCCCCATCCAACCTGACCTTGAATGTTTCCAGGGATGGGGGCATCCACCACCTCTCTGGGCAACTTGTTCCAGTGTTTCACCAGCCTTTCTTCCTTCTGTCTAGTCTAAATCTACCCTCTTTTAGCTTAAAACTATTACCCCTTGTCTTATCGCAACAGGCCCCTTATCTAGCGAAGTGTGCCCACAGTCCTAGCACAGGCTAGGATTTTGTCCTAAAATTCAGGCAAATCTCCTCAGCATGAAATCAAAATATTGGTCTAAAATATAAGCACTGCTTGCTCTCCATCCCATCCAACCTCCCCCCACCCCTGCATTACAGAAGCTGAGTCAGCAGATCAGGACACTGGCTCTGTCTCAGGGCACGGTCTCATGCATAGGCATAGACTAAATTGTGAGAAGAGAGGATGATTTTCCAATACAGTTCACCTAGCTACTACACTATCAACCACTGGCAGATGAGTAAGGCAGGTAACTAGAGGGCAGTCACCTTGTCAGCCTTCAGCACCAAATTTGCAACTGCTTACCAGTCAACTGCCTCTGCAGCACTCAGGTCACAGTTCATCATGGTTTAAGGTGACGGGAACCGTGACTGGGTCAGCTGCTGGTTCAGTGGAGGCGGCCATGACCTGACCCAGCAGGCAGCACCAATATCCAAAACTGCAGCAACTGACTTTGTCGAAGGCTATCTGCATCTGACCTGCAATTCATTAGCAGCAAGTGACGCAGCACACACAGCAAAGTTATAAGGAGGAGAGCTCTAGGTAAGGTAACAAAAGCCAAGGAGCTGAGGGGTTACAGGCTGAGGGTATGCTCTGCTTTGGCAGCAGGCTCCCTTCCCACCCAAGAGGTTCTTCTGAAAAACCCAAGCCTTTTCCTGTAGTTCTGTTTATATTACACCATCCCCAATATACACAACCAACTAAATTATATTTACTTAGCTAACTTCCACACCTTTTCCTTTTCTCTTTCCTCAGATTTGGATCACAGCTTTCTTTTGCACAGTATTTTCTTCCCTAGAATGACAATAGGGCATATACAATAAAGAGGTGTTACCAGTCTTTCTTCAAATACTCTTTGTTCAGCATTTCAGCTATTTACCTCCCGCTCAGAAGTTCCTGTTTTCCCACTGAGGGGGGAAGGGAAGGCCGTCTATGGTGGCTTTTTGTTTAAAAAGTCTATGTACAGTCAGAGATATTTAGTACATTTTCCCTCCAAAGCATGATATTACTAGTTCCAAATCAAAGACGGGAAATTCTTTAGAGAACTCAAAAAAATCTGACTACAAAAGTAGTATTTTGCAGGTACCCCTTTCTTCAAGCTACCAGCTATTCCTATATCAAAATGCTCAAATCCACACACATTGAAAACTCAGCTCGCTATCATGAACTGTGCACAACCACAGTAATGTAACGTAACCTCCTACTGCCAACAGGTCTTAGCAAGTAAAACCAAGAAAGCAGAAAGGAATTAGGCTGCTGAAAGACATGACTAGCTGGGAGCTTTGCTAGTTCACACAAAGGGAAAAGGAAGAACACAGCGTGCATAGGGATTTGCCTTTGATACAGGAAAAAGCACATGTGGTTTCATAATCCAGCGATAAGGCAGGAAAGCCATGGGGGACACTCATTTGTTGGACTGAAGAAACACGTTTAGATTGACGTATGTGACGTTGAGCTGTTTTGACATCTAGGATTAATAGTATCATGAGGTTATGGCGATGTGGATGTAACAAAATGACTAATGCTTCATCACGAAATAAGATACCTACTTGTACCATGGGATACAGGACTATAGGGAGTTTTAAAGAAATATGTAAATTAGACATCTGGGTTATAAAAGGGCATGTCTGAGGTATGGTCTGCACAGCTTTCTTCCCTTTTATCATCTATCAGCTACTCTGTTCAAGCCAAAGAAACCGTGCATATGAAACAGGTAAACAAACTGGTAGCACACTGGGGGGAATCTTGGTAACAAGTAGGTTTAATTTTCCCTAAGTCGATTTTAGCACAAAAAGAGGCAAAAAGTGTTAATTAGGCTCCTCCTAATCTCAGTCTAATTTGACAGCAAGTACTCCACACAGGGGTATTGGAGACGAAAGGTCTTAAGGAAGGTGATCTCTTTTATTAGATTAATCCATAGAATTGGCAAATTAAACAAATGGGGAAAGCTTCTGGGCATACACTTTTCTTCAGCACTGAACAGAAGGAACAACAGAGCCGCCCCTTTACCAAATGCTAACAAGCGGATAGGAAATGACTATCGGAAAGGAGCTGCTGATCTTTAAGAGCCGGACAAACAATATAAGCGCCAATTAGCATGTATAACCTTTGCGGTAGGTAGGCTTTCATGTTCGTTTTATTTCATGTGTGGATATGTCGGGATGGGGTCATATTCTTGCTTGCATATATTGTCTATGTAATCTTACAGAAACAGCAACCACCACAAGTCAAAATTACATGTTCTTTTAAAATGCACTTCATCTTTTTTTAAATGGAGACCTAACTTGAAGAGGCATTTTGAAATAAAGTTCAGTTTTTAAAGTGAAAATTACTTCAGACGTGGGTTGGTTTGAGTTTTTTTTGAGGCTAGCATTCCACTGTTCAGCTTAATAAGAAAGTGAAAATTAGATGTAACCAAGCTTAGAGAATTCCATTTCATTTATTGCTGTGTACTCTGTTTAATTTTAACTTGACTTGGTAAAACACTTTCTAAGAGACCCCATCTCACCTTAAACACATCATCTTGACTTGCTTACTTCAGGCAAACATTTCCTAGATAGTCCTCTGTTACTGCATAAAGAGAATGTCAAGTTCTTTGTACAAGTGTCTGGTCATGTTTCACGATTGCCAAAGCCTAGAAAGAAATCCCAAGTTTGAACAAAATGTTTGGAAACCTCATTCTCCTGGCTAAGATTCCTACACTTTTTGCTGAGAAGATAAACAGGGAAAATTCTTTAAATATACTGAATGGAACAATGAAGATGTAATTAGTAACATAAAAAGTTGTTTATCATTGTTCCACTCTTGGTAAGTCTCATCATTCAATTACAGTTCTACAGGCCTGTGTAATATGTTCAAAACTGGTTTTATACATCTTCAGATGGAGGTCATAATTCAAACAGAAAACACACCACAAGAGAACCCATCTCTTCAAGTAGGTCATTACTTTCCTCTTGCACACTGCCTTTTAAAGTCAAGTCTCATTAATGCAAGAATCTACTCAAAATAGTAAAATAAGGATTGTGGTTTTCTGAAACTATAGTAGTTTCTCAATGACAATGATCTTTCTGTCCAGTAGGAATTTTAGACGGTATCCAGACTCTGACATTAGCCAAACTCCTGTGCATTTGGAGAAGAAAAAAGAACACCAATACTACATACATTTGTACTGTGCTATATCTTAGTAATACCACAGG
>NW_008824808.1:1359604-1370013 GCF_000699105.1 Pygoscelis adeliae
TTGGAGGTCATCCAGCAATCCACAATAGTAAATACTTGTAACTGTATTGCACAGTCCAATGAACATGGCTTATGCACACGGCGAGGCTTCAAAATATGAATCAGAAATCCCAACAGAGATCCTGCTTTTCCATGCATCCTGAATTTCTCATATTGAAGAACTTGTCAGCCTTTTTCTAAAATCTTTCACTGAGGTCATCACAAGATAGTGGTAGGCCCGACAAAAACCAAGTCCATCCAACCTGCTCTACACCTATGGCTCAGCCAAAATAATTTGTTTATTTAAAAGAAAGCACCTGCCGCAATGCAAGAACCAAACATGTCACAATATTAACCAATAACCTCCTAAATCACTGTATCACTATAAGCATTTCTAATATTCTTCTAAAATACTACAGTATTTTCCATAGTTTTGTCCACCTACAGCTTTATGACTCCATTAAAGATGGATGTCTCATACTGAGCAGAGCCCGTTCTTTCAGTTGCCTCATACCTCCTTCTCATAAGACCCCATTTTGCCAAATTCTTATTTTTCTATGTTGATTATCTGCGTCAAGCCTGAAGAGCAGCAGTCTGGATAAAGATTGTGCAAAACAGGCCTTCAGCAAGTTGCCCTGAGCTGCTGGGTAAGGAAGGCTTGAAGGAATGAAGGGACAGAAGAAAAACCCCACAACTAAAAGAGCTGGAAAGATAGGGCTCGCGACAAAGAGGCAGAAGAGTGCACAAGAGAGAGACAGGCACAAACATATGTTGAAATACTTTCCATTAAGTATGCAACAATGCCGGAAATACAGTTCTTCACACATCTTAATTCTATCATTAGTTAAGTGTACATTATGGTATAGTCTGTAATTACCTGACCACGTACTTTCCCCTTCTCCCCAACACCACCTGCGTGCAGCAACAGAAGGGAGAGCCTTCTTCAGAACTAATGCCTTCCACTATTTTGCTTTCTCCTTGTTTACTTGTGTGGCCTTCAGACTTGTTCCCAGCGTGCAACTCAGGGCTTTGTATCCACATGGGCTCTGTAAAAAGGCTTTGTTATCTGAATTATCTCACAGGTCATTAGTAAATTATTAAACATATCTCTGTGAGATAAAGAAGTATGCTATCCCAATTTTACAGACAGTGCACTAAAATTAAGGTCAAAAGTACTTCTTGGCAAATTTCACTGGAAAACTTTTTTTCCCACAGCGCTTAACATGGCACTGCATTCTGCCTCTTCAGAACATAGCTCCTACTGGCTTCGGCTACAACTGCAAATAATCATTTCTTTTGCATCTCAGGACCAGAGCTGGGGATCCAGAAAGCAAGGAGAAAAGCAAGCACACTGAAATGCCAGGCTTACTTGCCTTATCTAGCATCCCATAGGAACATTGGAGTGCAAGCAGAAGATAAAAATCAGATTTTCCAAGGAAGCAATTAGCCAGGAGACCATCCTTTCTCTTTGAATAATCCTTTCCTTACTCATGACATACCTTCCTCCAATGCTGTATGCACAATACCCCAGGAACTCCCAGAAAAACTCTCCTGTGCAATGACAGTGACAGAAATTTCTTGATAAAAATAACTTGATCACACAGGTTTTGGCTGGATTCCAGTGTCTGCACACAATCCAATACCAAACCAACACTGCCAGGGTGAACATCAATTCTGTCGCTTCTTAATTTCCAAGGCCTTCAGCTATAATAATATTTGTTTAATGGTTTTGCATGTGCCTATACACACACAAGCTCTTTGAAACAGCATATGATGTTACTGGCAACAAGGTACATCATGGTTTAGAAATTAAACTAAAACCAAATCGATGCAGATGCTGTCATTTTTGGGTGTTTTTTTCCCCTCTAAGGACTGAAGAAAAGCACCACCCTCCCCAGCATGTATCACAGTTTTGCTCTGAGCCTGCAGAGGACAATTGTGCATTTGTTTATGCTTTCCAATCTACAGCAGTAGTAGCAGGCATCCAACCATGGATTCACCCTCCCCTCACCTGATCCTTGCCAGAGTCTGCCCTACAGTGGCTGTCTCCAGTTGGAGACAACCAAGGCTGATTTTATCAGTTGAAGTGTCATTTTAAAGATACATTCCAGAGGTTTTCCTTTTATTGGAGGCTTTTTTGCCTGTTCCCCAATGCTTAATTCCTGCCTGCAACACTCTCTGTGTCTCCATTTTTAAATTTCTCCAACGGTTACGCCGCTCAAAACTGCGATGCCACGTTCAGCTATTACCTGCTGCAGGAGCTGCAGCCTTAGGAATAGCACTACTGTTGAATGAAGAGAACAGATGCTAAAATACATATTAAAGGCACTCTTTCACGTAATCACTATACACACACACAAAGGAAAAAAAAGGAGGATCCTGTTAGTGGCTGTACAGCTTCCAGGCTAAATAAATGGAGTTCATGTCACCTTTAATGTATTTAAATCCAGGCCTGGACATAGCAGTCACCTTTACAGCTGATGATACAAACCACTCTTGTTTTCAGGTAGAAAGCAGAGGTTCTTGACAGGCTTCCTTTCAAGTTGTAAACATCAGGCCATCAGCTAAACACAAGCAGCAATTACCAGAGTATGATCAGAGAAGCTGCTTTCCCCACATGGCCTCTTTCCAGTCCTACCTTGCATTTTTCCAATACATTTATTCTTTGTAACTAGATTATGATATATCCAAAGACTGACAACATCTTACTGATTATTACCATGCTTACTTAGTTCACCTCAGTTCTACAAAATCTGATTTTAGTGCATCTCATATTGGACCAGAAACACTGTGGTTGCCCAGAACAAACTGCTGGGGCAGCATCCCTCTAATGATACCAATTTGTTGAAATTGTTTTTGGTTTGCTTTGAAGATTTTTGTCTCAGCAAACTTGTGGCTCCATCAGAGTCATCTGCACACCCACACCTTGCAAAAACGAACAGTTTAAACACTCAATATTGTGCTCCAACTTGGCAAAAATGCAGTTACGCCCAGGACCGATCCAAGTCTGTGCAGCAAAGTGATCTGGCAAAGCCTGGATCCGGTATTAATGAATGTGGAACCAAGACCCCAGCCTCTTTCAGTTCACTTAACACCAAGCCTTCCTTGGACCAGACCCAGCTCCCACTGAAAGCAGTGCCTTGATTCTTTCCTTATTCAGTCCCTCCTTCACTGGAGTTTTACCAGTCTAATACCTCAGCCGCTCCTTTCAGAGGCAGGTGAATCAGTGCCAGCAGCTTCCACGGGAACTGGCTCAGGCCACATGAACAGAACTACCAAGCCAAAGGTCTGATGGATGCTAAAATCTATTTGCTATTTGACCCTAGAAAAGAGGGCTTGGTCCTCTCTGCAAGGACACACTTTCTACTGCTTTTCTGGAATTGAAACAGGAACAAGTGCAGAAATAGCACACTCTTACAATATGTACTTTATCCAAAAGAAAAATGAAGCTAAAAAAATACATGTGTGTGTGTATATATATATATAAAAAAAAAGGAGGACCATTAGAAACTGACTATATGGCACTATTATTCCCAGGAGAGAACAGGAAAGAACAGCAGGCTGAATGAGAAGGCACTCACCAAAGAAGGGCAGCACATCGTAATTCCCACTATGCTTCCCATTCAGAAGGGCTCGGAGTCCCTACGAGAATTTTTCTGTGGTTTTGAGAATTCAATTTTTAAGAAGAATCCTTGAGCCACCGCTGCTCTAACCCTGCCTGTTGCTGCTACGCAGTCGGTGCAGGACAGAGTAGACACACCCGCAGGCTCCCAAGGTATGTAGGAGTGCTCCCAGCATCCTAGGGCAGGGAGTAAAAGGCACCTGCTCTTGCTGTAGAAGCAGCACTTCGTTAATGGTTAAGACTAGGAATCAGAAACTTGGGGGCCATTTATGATTTTGCAAGAGTCCTGTGTGACTCATAGTCAATTAACCTTTTTGTCTTCGTCCTTTCCCTGCTTGCATTCTTACTACGCTGCCAGCAAATATACCTCTTCATCATACATGGCATGGAAAAAGTTTTTTTAGATAGGCATACACTACTTTAAGATCCTCTAATTTGAGGTCTTAATGTGTAATAAATCATTCCAAGGAGAAAGTAGGAATCCCAGTGCAGAAGGAGGAAAAAAAAAAGAATATAACACGAGGAGAGAAAAACAAAACAACACAACAAACCAACAATCACAGAGAAAAGGGACACAGACAAGTCCAGGATTTGTATTCATTTTAGGACAAAATGCAGCATCACGTATCTCCATCATTCGCTGTATCTGACAATACCACTGTCTTCACAAGCAACTCAGTTCCCATAGTACAATTACCCAGGGATGTGGGCCTTCGTAATTTTTATTGCACCAGCTGGTGTAGCTGGAAAAAAGCAGTTTTCAGGGGCGCAGTCCCAATCTCTTTCCAACTATATCATCAGCCTTTGTCCTCAGACCATGATGGCTTTAGCCTCAGCACCCATCCCCATGAGTCACACACCCAGCCACAGCATCATGCTAAAGCTAAGCACCTAGGAAGCTGTACCTATTCCATTAAGAGTAGGAGGACTGCACATTTTACCAACATACAGACACAGGCTACTGAAGGCCAAAAAAAATTATCTAAAATTAGCTTTGGGTTGTACAAGAATTTTTGTAGGTACAAAAGAAAGAAATTGTTTTCTAGAGTTTGGGAGGGGTGAGGGAGAATAAATTATACTCACTATCCACCCAAGAACAAAGTTGATGTTTAAGTATGTCTTTAAAGCATTCTTCTCATTAAGAATGAATGACATTTCATACATATTCCACCTTAACCTTGAGGTATTGAGAATATTTTGCATTTTTGACCTTTTGTAAAATATCTGCATTCAGTTTGAGAGGCGTTTTCACCCTCTTACCATGTCAGTCCTAATACTGTTTCTATCTGCACTCGGAGCACATTCCAGACAACACTTTCCAAAGCTTGTCTTCTTGTGTTCCCCAAACAGTTCTCTCTTCCCAAGGAAACACCCTGATCTTGTCCAGGAAACCAAAGACCTTTAAGGAAACAGAACTTTAAACAACAATATGATCCTAGAGGAAGACGGAAATCATATAGATGTGTGTATCCACTACACTAAGGACACTTACAGTAAGGTTTAAGCTATAGAACAGCAGCACCTAAAAAAGGAAGAACAGAAACCTGACTTCAGTGAGAGTTTTGTCTGATCAAGAGCAAAGGAGAGAGCTTAGACTTTATATTGTGTGTTTTCTTATTCATGCACAGGAAGATGAAGCTACTGGATGAAGCGACCAACTAGTACAGGATACTTCTTTTCACCCAGTAATTCAAAGTGAATCGTTTTAAGACCATGCTTACGTACACCTTCTCTAGGCAAATCACTTGTTCAACACATCAGAAGGTGTCTCAGTGTTGTCAACTACATATAAGCAGACACGCTATGACTAGAGTAAAAACTGCATTATAAGAAGAAAAAAAAGACAGAAAAAAAATCTCTACAGTTCCTGATAGAAGAGAAAGTCTTGCTGCTACTCAGGTGAGGAAAGGGGATTTATGGAACTCCCTCTGTGTTTCTGAGCACTATCCAAGAACTGGGAGTGCAGGAGGAGCATGGGATCTATACACAAAACTCTGAACTGCAGGCAGAGAGGGCATAAAACTAAAGGAAAAAGGTAAACGTAAGGAGAGCTTTAAAAAATTAAGTACAATTTTTGTCTTTTACCTCTTTCCACAGTAAATGGCCCCTCTGTATTACTCATGTTTTTCTTAACATTTATATGATTTTATTGCTAACTTAATTTAAAACCTGAATATCTGTAGAAGATTTTGATGCATCTCTTAGAAAAAAAAAGGGGGAAAAGCCTATTGAACAAGCATTTGGACATGTCCAGTTGTTCTGGTTTTGGTAACCTTAATATCTTAAATCTGACATAACTTTCAACATCTATTTCATATTTTGAGGCTCACCACTCTACTAGAATAAACGAATTCAACAAGATTTCTTTTCTCTGTGAAGCCTTAAAAGGTCTTACATTTGAAGAATAATGAAATAGTGATCAAAATTATTTTTATTGTCCAGAAATGTAATTTCAAACCATAATTTTATGTGGTGCCAATAATGTAAATAACCTCCTATCAGGCTTCTATTTCAAGTACATATCTTATTCCGGGCATTTCACTCAAAGAATAATCTGTATAGAATAGCATGAAGAAATGCAACTATAATTACAATTTACTAAAATTACCACCATCACAAGCTTTCACTTGCAGCAGCAGCAGCATAACAACTTTTCAAACCTTTCCAAGCTATGCAGTATGTGTTTTTGTTAAGGACAAATAGCCATCACAAGCCTTAAAATTAGTCTGGCAAGTTTTATGAGAGACTCTATCTAGCAACATACTGGTGCAAAGCAACAATCTGAAGGAATCAATGTCATTCTGCTAGAAAGTAAATATTTTTATAACTACATCCATAGCAACCACAAAACTCTCCACTTCTGCAAAGTGATCCATAATGCTTGACTTCAGAAGCTGATTTAAAGCTCTGAGAAGGTATCACTAGCCATCATTCATCTTGGCCATAAAATTCCCAGGAAGACAAATATATGGTCTTTCTGGGCCATCATTGTACAGAAAAGAAACACTCAAAAGACATCTCTGGAAATTGCTATACTTGCGTCTTTTGAAAATATAAATCCTCCTTGGGGGATGAGTTACACTATAGGAATAAGTATCAGTTATCTTCTATAGGATGTATTTCTACTGCAGTGTCAACTCAGGTGATCGACATCTGAATTAAAGACTTCATGTAACACCGCTTATGTCTTACATACTACTTTTCACCAACGGATCTCAGTGTGCCTTACAAAGATTCACATCCATATTCCATGAATGGAGAAGTTAGAGAGATGAAGATAAATTCATTGTCAGTAGTGACTGGCCAACTGAGGCCACTGAATCCAAGTCTCCCCAGTCAGAAGCCCCTGCCCTGTTCAGCAAGCATCATTACTTCTGTATATAAGTAATTTGTATAAGCTTCCACACACAAAAGCTGTGTTTTATGCCAGTTCCCAAAGGCCTCTCTCAGAAATCCAGTGGCATTTTCTATTTTACTCTTTACACTGAAACAAACTGACACCAGTTCTTTCCCAGTAAGTGGCAGGAAACCTTGCATGCTCTCTCATCACGGAGGCAGATGTAGAAGGCAATGGAAATCTGTCAGCACCAGGTTTGGGTACATGACTCCATTACTGCTGAATATGCACAGTCAACCTCATCCCAGACTTATGCTGGCTTTAAAGCAGCTACGTAAAGGACAGATAATACCTGATCCATCATAAAACCTGTCTTTATAAAGCTAACTCATTTTGAACAAATTTAGAAACAGCAGACTGAGTTAAGAGCAGACCAGTGTTTTGCAGCATTGCAAAGAATCTCTTAGTAGGAGCTGTTAAGCTTTGTTTGCTTAACAGCAAACAAGCTGTTTAAGCTTTGTTTGCTGTGCCATTGAACCACAGACTTGGTGCAGAAGTAGTCTGGTTACCAGTGCACATGGAAATCCATGCAACAGTTAATTCATCTTCACAGCACCCAAATTAGGGAGGTAAGAGCAATACCTGATGAAGATCCTTCATTTAAGGGACTGAAAGATTTAATTCATGTGGCAACTTTGTGCTTTTCCATTCTCTTTGGTTGAAGAATAACACAGATCTGCCCTTTGCCTATACAGAGAAGAGAGCTCCAGTTTCACAGCCAAGAGTCACAGACAGCACTCCTCTTGCTGCATGCACGTCGCTGACTGACAGCAGCAATAATCAAATATTTATGCAGCCCCACAGTGCAAACTCTCAGAACATTCAGCACTGTTTAACACCCCTAGCTTAGCTTTAACATAGTATCCTAATGAACATGGGGTCTGGCAGATGAGTAGCTGCAGTGATAACAGATATTACTAAAAACAGCCACCTTCCCTGTCTGTCTCGCAGGTGTCTCCAGAGCAGGGGCTGCAGAAGCAAAGGTATGCTCTTACCACAGCTGCTGCACTTCAGAGCTTGGTGCTTAGACTGAAAATGATCCATCAGGCTGCAAACTCCCGAGACTGAAATACAGACACACATATGAGTTTGTCCCATTTACAGGTTTACAAATCCTTAGCAGAAGGATCATGCTGTGAGCTGGGGGATCAGTACTGAGGGTCAGAAATATCCTGAAGAGCCAATCTGTGCAGGCAAGCCACAACTTTTTTACATATATATCTATATATATATATATATAGGATGATCAGAACAGGCAGGAACTGACTGATTTAGGGTACACAACTCCATTACTACTGAATATGCACAGCCAATTTTGAAACAGAGATCTTGTGTAAAGCTAGTCATCCTCTCTTAAAGCACATTTTCTCTCAGAAAAAAAAGAACATTCAGAACTGGTGGAAAAGGTTTGACTAAAAACCAATGCCAAACATATATACACACACACACATACATATAAACTCACCGATTTTAATAACTGGTTTTATTTCAGTTAATTCCATATCAAGGTATTCACTAATATGTTTTTCTTTTCCTTTAATTTCACAGAACAGCTACTCTAGCTGCTTTAAAATAAGTGGGGTTAAGAACCAGAAGTATTTCCTCAAAGGCAGTATCTAGCAATAGTCTACTGCCGTAAGACCTGCCTTAATGCTTTCAACTTCGTATTAAAATTGTCCTCCATTCTCTCAAATACATCATCACAAACCAGTAGAAGTTCATCTACATTACAGACTTCTATCAGCTCCTTTGAGTTGGCCAGGAACTGCAAATCTTCACACTGTGGATCAATAAAAATATGTATGTGGAAGCCTGTAGTGCAGACACAACTCTACACAGCCTACAAAGTCAGTTAGCATTGAGGTTCTTTCTGAAGCTGGTAAATGTGTTCTCAAGTACTTACGACACTTAAACCAAAGCTAAACGTCAATATTAATGGACTCAAGCATCCCAAAATGGTGGCTGAAGAATCATTTTATAATTATTCCAGGAGTCAGGAAAGGCTGATAGGAAACGAAGTCCCCCCAAAAACCATCATCGCTCTGTTTAGAAAGGTAAGCTACAGAAATATAATCACCTGTCAACACAAACTAGAAAGCACATGTCCAACAAAGAGTAAGCAAGAGCCTGTCCATGCCCTGTGGCCATGTAGCTCAATGTAAGTGCAGCTGATGCAGTATTCACAGCCAGGCTGAATATACGACATTCCAGCAGGGCTTGGGAAAAGCCTTGGGCACCTCTCTAACAATCTACAGCAAGACCACTCTTCAGAAAACATATAAGAACGGTTCATAATTCTGTTGTAATTAGTAACTGAGAAAGAGTGGGGGAAAAAAGCAGCTTTTCTTTCAGAAACTAAGACTTCTTTATTCACAGATCTACCACAACACTGACAGCGAAGCATCCCCTGTATTTAACAACTGAAACAAGTCTACAGTCACTTACCTACTAAAGATCGCCAGAATTCCCAACCATGCCAGCACACAGGGTACCAGCTGGCAGCAGGCTTCAACTTCACACCCTCACCACTACTTGCCCGCACAGCAGCTGGCATCTCAATGCGCATCCTCTCTCCCACAGCACTGTTCCTGCCAGAGGTCCTACACCGCATGGCAGCCTGAAGCTTCGCTCGGTTGTTTTAACTTTGAAGTCAGCAAAACCAACAGTCATTCCACTGCTCCGGTGAAGCACAATGTTTTCAAGCCTTGAAAATTAATCTGGTCAGATAAGTTAATCCTACCAGCATCATAAAAGCAAAAACATCACACAGGAAACTCAAAAAATTAGTTGAGGCAACCAGCTCTTTACGTTCCATAACTACTAATAGTGTAGATGAGCAGACTTAAAAGAAACGCATTATTTTTAAGCGGAGGTGCTGAGTATCTATTGCTAAACACACGGAGAGTAGGCAGGCCTGCAGAGGGATCCCAGCATTGTGTTGTTCACTGCCTACCACTAAGGCAAGTGACTAGACCCCGTACTGCCTGGCCGTGTGTACGTTTGTTTACGCCTTATAAAGCACCTGCAAAAAATAAAATCACTACCAAAACCAAAAAGTGTTAGTTCATATCCCACTCTGCACAGGTGTATCTAATCACTAAGAGCATAAGGAAGTGGGTTTTATTGACCTACAAAGTGAAGATAAGTTGCCTAATTAACTCTCGCATCACGGTTATCTGTGTGCTATAAAGTACAAAGCGTATACAACCAATGTAGTTAAAGAAAAGCCCCCAAAAATCAGTTCCCGATCAGCCAAAACTCATTTTTCCGCTGCGAGAGGTGATGATACCGCAAACATCGCGGGAGACTAAAAAGACTGCATGTGCCCTGTATTACTTTTGCATTTGTCGACAGTTTCGAGGCGGGGGCGTTGTGCCCCCCCCCCCGAAAACCGCCCTTGTTTCCGGGCCGG
>NW_008824808.1:1370708-1404970 GCF_000699105.1 Pygoscelis adeliae
CGGTATGGGGGACCCCGGCCCGGGGTTGGTGGTGCGGGGGATCCCCAGCGCTACGGAAGGGCCCTGTGAGGGGGCAACGCGGGGCCCCTCTGAAACCATCTCCTGACCTCCCGGACTTTTATACACACAGAGGCCTTGGGACCATGTCTGCTTCCAGCACAGCTGAGGAGCCAAGCCGAGCCAGCCGTTCTCTGCAAAAACACCCCGTGGGAAACCACGGCATAGCCTGATGGGTGAGCACGGTTTGGGGGGTCCACCCCCAGCCGCCTGCCATCGTTGTCCATCTAGACTGTCGCCCCTGGCTCCATGGGCAGCAAATGTTGACAGGAGACGTGCTGGCGCTGTGGGTTGTCGTCCCCACTGGCTGCCATCGCTCATTCCAGGACAATATCCACCAGACATACGGAAAACACTTCATTTTTACTGAGCTGCCACATGCAAGTGCTTTACTAACGAGAATTCCTGAATATTGAAAAAAACTATAACCTGCTTGCTTGTTGTTGAAACACCATACTCATTCCTCCCAGTGGCACGTTGTTGGGAGAGGAACCACCGCGAGTGCTGCGGGCAGGGAACAAGAGGCTAGGACATACCACAGCCCTCTCAGAGCTGGAAATGGGGATTTAGCTGGGATCTGCCAAACAACCAAGGGTCTCCATGATGCAAAAGGCTTTTTAAAAGCCATTAAAGTTACTGGAAATTGAAAGTATGACATCATTATTGGGCTACTACCTGACAGTGTCGAGCTGTTCCCTAACCTATATTTTTTAGTACTTTTCCAGTCTAAAGTGTCACCTTTTAAAAAAAAAAATCCTTTCCGGGTCATTTAAGAGCTTCTAAAGTGATCTTCCATTCCACAAAAAGTATGGTGTTTCAACAACAAGCAAGCAGGTTATAGTTTTTTTCAACATTCAGGAATTCTCGTTAGTAAAGCATTTGCATGTGGCAGCTCAGTAAAAATGAAGTGTTTTCCATATGTCTGGTGGATATTGTCCTGGAATTGTTTACTGCTGCTCTCCTGCTGGCTAACAAAGGATGGATTTTGCAGTATTACCTTTCAGCAAGTGATTGAGTCAGCTGGGGAGGGAGGAGAAGGATGGTGGAGTTTCTCCCAGAAATACGGGAAACATGAATTACCCAAAGGAACTGGTTCTTGTGCATGATTGTGCCTCCGCTCACAGTGTAAGCGTGTCACAGCACAGGCTCCATGGGCTTCTTGGAATGTGTGTCTTGGCTCGAGCTCTGTGAAGCCTCCGCTTACTCATAGGCACTGGTGGCTTTTTTATTTAAGACGGCAGAAGAAATGTGGCAGAGTTTTGCAAACATGAACTGGAGGTCATCGGAATGAGATGCCAACCACTCAGCATGATATGATACACAGATCATATAATTTCTTTGGGAGTAAAGAAAAAGACCATTAGCAAACCACACATTCAAACCATTTAACACAACATCTCCATCATGAACAAGGAATTTACACTTTTTGGCAAAACCATCATTTTTTGTGGAGTTACCAGCATTTCTGTATTGGTTGAGTTCCTATTTTATCGCTTTCTCTTAAATAAGAGCTGAGATTTTAAAGGAACAGAACACCTCCGTGCACTGGTCTGTTTAGAGACCTGCTTCAACTGGCTTGCAAATAAAAAAGTGCTTTATCTGATTGTTCAGCACTGCCAAGCTGCCTTCCAATGCCAGAGCCGCTTTGAGGTGCCCCTGTTGCTGTTCGTGAGGATCCATTGTAACAGCATTCATTTTCTCCTCTGAAAGACTCTTGTCTTTTCAGTTTCCCACCTATAAGATCAGTAAGTAAAAGTGAGTAAATGTGGGGCTAAAATTCATGCCAATAGCAAAATTAACACAGATTTCAAAATGGTTTGGGTCGTTCACATCACTTTATCTTTGAGAGCTGATTTATTTTACATTGGATGCATATTCTCACCGTGTTTCCAGGACGTTATTCAGTGGTCTCAGTTTTGATGCATAATGCTAAAACTCTGTATTTATTTTGCTCCCTAAACTTCTGGAGGTCAGTGTTGTTTCTCTTTCAACCATAACAATCAATCAGAGCAATAAATTTAATTGCTTTTGGTCTGCACATCTATCATTTGAGCATCCCAGGTCCTGTGGGGGGAAAAAAAAAGTAAAACAAAAACACAGATAGGGAAACATTTGTTTTCTGTTTGAACTATATTAAATCTATTAATATAGCAGAAGTTTTCAACGTCTGTTGTAGAGGTCTAGTATCATGACTAATTCAACAAGAACCGGACGCTACATTTCTGGGCAACTTCTCTGAACACTGGCTGCCACTCAGACTTCCCTAGCACATTTTTCTCCAGCAAACATATTCGAAGAATGAGTTTCACTAAAAAAAGGGCAAACACTCCAGAAGCTTTTCTATATCACTCCAGGGAGCAAATTTCATTCTTTAACTTGACAACATAATACTTTACATTTTGAATGTTAACTGTGAGGCTCTAATTTTTTGTTTCGCAACCTTGCACCGAAGGCTAGAACTGGAAAGCCTGCAGGGACCATCTGAGCTTAGCTAGATTTTTTTACACGTAGATAGCATCAGAAGCAAAATAATTGAATGCTGCTGCTTGAACAATCAACCTTTTATTACTGAACTACCTAGAGAGAAGAAGGTGGCCCATTTTCTGTATTTTAAATTAACCTTTCAAGGGAAGGATTGGTGAGGCTTTTAAACACCAGTCAAGATTGTAGCCTCTGTTTGTCAACTACTAGCACGAAGTAAATTGTGATTAGAAAAAAAATACGTAATTTGCTGAAGCCTTTCAATGTAAATGTTTTAGTAAAAGCAAAATAGCTGATACAAGTGTTATCAGGTTTCTAAGTAAAGGGCTTATTCCTGAACATCTTGATATCTAATTAACAGATTCTTCCATTTAAGCTGGTTTGGTTCTCAAATCCTGAGGTATCAACATTTTTGAGATTACTGATTGAGCTCTCTAGAGCTACCTTCTTAGCAACAATGCGGCCAACTGGAAGTGCTAATTAAAGTAGACTCGCAGGCCCAAGGAGCGGAGCTGACTGGAATTTCCTGAACTGGTTTTCTGTTTTTGAGATACAGCTTCCCTTCCCCCCTCCCAAATCCTAGAATTTTCAAATGTCAAAGTAATTCAGACTTTTTTTTAGGTAAGTAAAACAAGTAAGCATAAAAAGGAAAGGTGATTGAGATTTTTCACTGGTCATCAGCACATTTCAGTCAACAACAAAAACTTACTGTTTTTAAACCACCTAGGAGTGGTCTAAGAAAGCTAAGGGAACTTATTTTGAAGAGGGCAAGTAAGGAATTGTATGTTCCGTGGAACCCAGGTCATACGTAAGGAACATGGAGTCATGTCGGATGTCCAGGACAAATATTCTCACCCTTGACATCCCACTGTGCTAATCTGCGGATGAGGTATTTTTAGTTAGCGTTAAATCAAGAAATGTTTGGAATATTTCCTAATGGCTTTTCAGAATCAGCAAAGCGTAGGCTTTGAGCTACAAATGTATTTAAGTAAATAATTAATAACATATATTACTCTTTGAGTAATATAATTTTATTATATTACTCTTTGAGTATATATTACTCAGAGTAATATATACAAGATAATATTGTATATATGATATATATTATTGTATATAATGTATATATTGATATATTGTATATCAATATTGTATATGTTGATATATTGATAATATTGTATATATTATATATATAATACAAGATAATATATACAAGAGTACATATATTACTCTGAGTAATATATGTTCCTTATAATATATGAGTAATATATGTTCCTTATTAACATATATTACTCTTCCTTAGTAACATATATTACTCTTTGAGTAATATATGTTCCTTACGGCTTACGACCATACGGAAAAGCTGATTTATACTAACCCAAACCAGAAATACTTGATTTGTACTTTGGTAGTGACATGTGCTATAGGCATGCCCAATGATCAATCAAGGCAAATGACTGTTTGAACCGGTATTTTGCAAAGTAAAGATGGTTTTCATGATTGAGAAACTTGGGTCTTCTAATGTTGCTGCAACAGAGAGAGAATAGATGAGATGCCCATATTTTCAAAATGGCTATTTTTCTGCAAATCTGTAGAGGATCTCTATTTCTATGTGGGGTTACTGAACATGAGGCTTGTTTCGTTTTGCAGCTTGGGCACCCCAAAATTAACAAACATAAAATCAATACCAATTGAAACTACAGTCCGAGTAATGACAGTGCATGGGATTTGATCATCAGATACATTAGGTTGCTGGAAAAGGCAAAGTTTAGCTGTTTATGTTCCGTACTCCTTTTCTCGCAAATATTTCTTTCTTTATGTGATGTTCATGTGAATTATATGGACAAAGGCCTGACTGTAGACACACAGACATTTTACCTGCCAAAAAGCTGTCTTAGAACATATGCACTGCCATACAGAGAATTAACTCCATGCTGTGAACAGTAATATACTGACTTTAAAATTTTTTATTATTATTTTAATTTTTTTTCCATTTTGAAACCCATTATCATGACATTAAGTAAACTGTTTGGTGATAGAGACTGTGTTAAGAAAAGAAATCACAAAGTACATAAGCCATGTATTTTCTGTGCATTAGCCTCTCACCAGCTGTTTTATCTGCTCTGGGAATCTAAAAAATCCCTCCCAGCCCTGAAACTCAACCGTGTCTTAGATACTGTGCTGAGGAAAAACTGCTTACTTCCTCCAGAGCCGATTTGTACTTGGAAACACCCTCCCTGCACGTTGTACACATACGCTTAACTTCAAGGCAGACAGCACACCTACTCAAATTAAGAGTTTGTAGTGAGAAGTGTGAAGTCTATGTACAAATCTTCTCAGAATGGGAGTTGTGGTTTTCATCAGGGACCTCAAATCAGTAATGCAGCTGCAAGAGTATGCCCATATTGTATTTCACAGGCTGCTTCTCAGCTGCCCTCAGCTGTCTTTCTCTACAGTGAGCCTGCAAGCACAGCTTCAAACACAGCTGGTGGCCATGCCTTCTCGCACGTGCACATCACAAGTCACCTGAATACTCGAGAGTGTCCGGTGTCATGTTATGTGAGGAATGAGCTTATTCTGCTCCTGAGCATGTCCAGATAGGCTGTCCCTGAGGCACACTCGTAAATACTTTAATTGGGGTGACCAGTCCTCCATAGATCTTTAAATATTACTATGCTACAAACACATACTAGAGATTACAGTACTTGAGAATATAAACGTTTCCACTGAAGAAGTTTTCTACTCATTAGGGATGGTGCTTGCCTAAGTGTTTATGTGAATCACAGCAGGTAATGTTTATACAGCACCCAAGCCCAGTGCAAAACAGCTGGAGGAAAAAGATCACCTTCAACAATTGTCAATGCCATATTTGTTTTTAGATAATTAATGAAAGACTGAACAATTCCACTGTGGTTTCATCACAGCATCATCCATGTTTAGGGAGAGAGTTTACAGCCACCTCATAACTTCTGCCATCGGCTTCCTTGCAGGCTTTATTAACAGACAGCTATCTTGCTCTGCTGTGGTTGGTACAACACCCTGAAACATGCCCGAGACCTAAAGCACGCCTTATATTATGCTAAATTATTAGGAGGTGACTTGAGCTTGCTGTGTGCATGTATACAGAGAGAAGACATCCAGTAGCTGGCAGGCAAAAACCTAATGAGATACCATGGCTGGAAGCTAAAGTTGGACAAATTCAGACTGAAAATAAAGCATCTTTGTTTTTTTTTTTTTTTTTAATCTTTTTAATACAGCATAATTAGCTATTTGAATAATTTATTAAGCAAAGCAGTAGACTCTCCATCATTTTAAATCTGTAATTCAAAGCTATGGATTTATTTAAAATATACTCTTTACCAAGCTTACACTGACAAATTTTGTGGTCTGTATTATACAGAACATGACAAGAGATGACCGGAGCGATTTGAGAAACCACAGAAGTTAATTCCAATTAATTCCATAAAGCTACGATCTTGTTAATGCTCTAGTCACCCAACTGTACAATATACCTGCAGTACCAATGCCCGACACATCACCTCCTTGTCCTGAAGCGGTAGCAGAATAAAGGATCTCACGAAATCTGGCTGGCTGGGCCGTGCCTGGCCAGTAGTTGGGTAATGAAAGTGCTGTACGGGGAGGATCAGTTTTATGCAGGTGGGCTGCAAGGTTTGAGGGTGGAAAATCCTCATTCAGAGAAAGGAAGAAGGCCAGTGGGCGGACTGCAGGATCTGCTGAGAAAGGCGGCAGCTGGCTGGGGCGAGGTACCAGACTGTACGTGCTCTGTCGTAGGGGGCTGGAGTGCAGGAGAGGAGAACTGGGAGCCTGGCAGGGCACTGACCTAAATGTTGGAGGACATAACAGTGGAAGGAGAAGGCAGAGAAATGCAGGCAGGTGTTTTACTGCTCTTCATACTGGTTTGCACAATCGTTCTGTTAGTATGGGGTAAAGACATTTGGCATCTATCCATTAACAGAAGGAGAGCAAAATGTTAACAGAGGAACACATTACACCACGTAATGGTCTGAAATCTCCAAGTGACTGAGCGATATGGTATCGGTATTTTCAAATCAGAATTTATCTTTGCAAGTAGACCAGTGCCAAAAGACTTCTGTGAACACAAAGAACAAAATGACCCTATTATTTGTATTCATAGAGCAGTCTTAGCTCTGAAACAAAACAAAAACAAAGAAAAAATCTCCCCAGCACAAAACACAGTCAAGTTCAACTCAAAGCAGGACACAGAGGTGCAGGCACCAGTGTTTTAGAATACACGGAACACTGCTCATGTCTATAAATAATTATCGGATGCTCTCATAGCATTAGTGTTACAGATATGCACAAAACCAGCATGCAAAGCTGCTGATTCCTGGTAAGTCTCGTGTCAGTGCATGAAAAAATAGCTGCAGTGATGCAAGGCACTTAGTGCATTCTTTGGTTCTAGGTTCCTGAAAACAACTATTGCAAGAGAAATAGGAGCTTGGAGAAAGAGGAGATAAATAGAAGAGAGAATGTTTTTTCTATTATGGCTGCATGTATTTATGGGGAACAGAGTGTGTTGCCTGTTGCCAGTCTAGCAAAACCTGCTGGGATTTTTAAATTAATCAGAAAGCCAAATTTTGTTAATTTTCTCAATTCACTTAGTCTGCTTTGAAAATTGCAGGCTTTGGGCTGTGCGAGAACAGTGCATGGATCAGACTATAGAGCAGTCAGAGGATGGATGATGGCCTGCCTTTTGGAGGGACTGGGATTTCCTCAGAACAAAGGCTTATCCCATTTATGACATGTCTTGAGAAAGCTTATCCTGTCAAGTCATTTATCACCCTACTAACTAGCTACTGAGCACGGGTAATGCTTCTTTGCTAGATCAGTGAGGGAAAAGAGAATTTCAGAAGAAAGGAATTTTCATTTGGTGATTTTAGGAGGTTGGGAGAAGAGCTGATAGGAGTTAGGCTATCTAAGCTCTTTGAACCATGAGAAAAACATACCGAGAAGGATTTTACTAAATGCTCGTAGTGCAGCTAAAATACGGCCTTTCTACTGAGGGCAACCTCATCTCGTTACCTAGGTATTTAAATTATATGAATTGGCACAGCCCTGTGGTTTGCAGTATAAGATTTGGAGTAAGTAGAGGATGCTCTGAGATGGATGTGGCTCTAATTACTAACATTGAGGTGAATTAAGGCCATCCTATATTTATGAATGTCTGCCTTAATGCTAACTGTGAGACAATTCTGACATGAGATGTGTTATAACACAGATGACCCCATAAGCCCCACAATTAAAAAGCTTCGTTTCCGATGAACTTTGAGGTTGGCTCACTTTAACGTTCAAGAAGGCTCAGACTCCATTGGAAGTACTCGCTGCAGTGGGGGTATTTGTAAGGTCAATCTACTCCATGTAGCTTTTTTCTACTAAGCGGGTATCCTCAGTTAGCACGTTTTCTTGGCATGTACAAGAATTTGACATCTTTTGGTACTCTTCTACTTGGTCATGTTCAGCTGGAATTGACCAACAGGTTAAAAGACTGTGAAGGGAGATGAGGACAGGTAGTCAGATAGCTTAACCTTCAGAAAACCGGCACATCAGAAAACTGGTTTTTTTAATATATATATAAAAATATACATATACACACTCACACATTTAATTACACAGCTACAGATGTAGCTATGTAATTAAAAGAATGTCTCCTAGACCCAGACAATTATTAAAAAAAATAAAAGTAGTCACTAAATATAACAAATATATGATCTTACAAAAGCAGCGTGGGTTTCCGAATATGCCAGTCAATTTCTTACTTGCCTTCCTCACAAGGATTCAATCAGAGGCTCAGGAAACAAGCTGTATCAGTGTGTACAAATGAAGGTCATGCATCAAACTGCTGTGCTTTCTTTTTAAGTGATGTTGTGATTACTTGAATTCAGTGAAGTACTAATCAGGGAGGTCATATTTTTGAGATTCATTGTTCAGGCAGGCAGTACAAGGAAAAACATCAAAGTTAGCAGGGATATATTCAAACCAGGTGTTACTTTGATGAAATCTGAGAATATTTCTTGCATACAAGCATCCCTCTTGTGCTAGAAGCCTACTTTTATGGGCTGTCTGAATTCACTAGTGAAGGATTTCTTGATGTAATTCACAAGTAAGAGAAATACGAGTAAGGGGATTACTTAAGTTCATCAGTGCTGAAATGCAGGATTTAATAAGTTATCTTCATAAATAGCAGTGAAAAACACTGGGATATTTTAAAGAGTATTTCAAGGTATCTATCTAATCGGAAGATGAGTTATAGGTGGCATCCTCCAGCCTGCAAAAGTATTCCCATCTGTAAAGCAACCACGTGTAAGGCAAGCAGCAGGAAGAAAAGAAAACACAGACAGAAAAGGGAAAAAAAAAATGCTGGTGAAGGCACCTCTACTACAAAGACAAGTATTCAATCATGTCTTCTAATAAGAACGTAGAACGGGAGCTGCGAGGACGCATGACAACTGCCTCTCTAGGGGAGGGGAATGGAGGGGTAGCAGGCCCACAGTCTACATCATCTGAGCGCGAGTGATACAGTTCAAGTTCACCTCCAAATCTGGGGAAGAGAAGAAGAGGCAGGACTTGAAGAACTACATCCCCCACATACTTGCTCTGTATGTATCCCTGCCTTGAAAAAGAAAACGTTATTTCACAGTATTTCATAAATGTGATTGAAAATAACTTTTAGCGAGCATGAGCCCTGAGATGGGTGACAGCGAGAGGCGTAGTCCCTCCATTAGCACTGCACAGAGAAGCAGCCCTTACCCTGTGTGTGTGGTAGTGAGTCCCCTCACATAAGTTGTGCTAAAAAAAAGCCATCATCACATTATAATCAGCCAACAATACTGACCTAAAGCAGATGCACTAGGCTGTGTTTGCTCAAAGGTGGTACAGAAAATAAAAAATTTGCCAACCCAAACCACTGCCAACCCCCAACACTCCAAATCCGTATTAAAATGCATATTAAGATCAGCTCTTTCTTGAGATCTGCCTACTGGATTTCAATATATTTTACTAATCACCTCAAGCCAGATAATGCTTTTGAAAGCAAAATAATCTTTCTAAAATTCTATCTAGCTATGCAAAGACTTGTGACTGGGTAAGGCCAAGAAAACTGCACTGAATAGAGATAAATCATATGTCAACACTAATACTTCAGAACTGAAAGCGGACTTGAAAATTAAGCATTTTCCCTGTTCAAGTGTTATCTGTGCATGCATCTCCTTTTTTAAAATGTGAATTTAACACACAGAGCAAGCAGTCCCAGGGAATGAAGTCGCTTGTTCTTTAGGGCATGTTCAACCAGCAATCCCAGGAACTTCCTCGTAACAGCCCAGCTGAAATGCTTTCACCCTGATGCAAGCAGGCTGCCTTGAATAGTTTAGGTTCCCTGCTTATTTACCCTATAGCTTCTGCGACAATAAGCCACATTGTCATTTTTAGTGATGCATTCAAGAGGGACTCATCCAAGGCCTCATTACCTGGTGCAGTCATTATAACATAATGAGTTTTAAATCAGTCTAGTCCAACTCAGTAATTGAAACAAGGTACCCGGAGCTGTGCTTCTCAAATTTTCCCATACCGGGCCTTTCCACTCTATTTCCTAAAAACCATCTGTCCATCCAGTCTGGACCTAACTACTGTTCCAACACTAGAAGAGCAGAGATGTTTAAACCTCCTGGTATTTGCTTATCACTCCTTGGATGCTCCCCTGATTCAGCCTACATGCTGACATGACGGGTTCTGTCTAAATGCGATCATTCACAGAAGTGCTTCTCGTGCCCCCATCACCATAATATTTGATAATTCACAGGTCACGTAACCAAGTCCCCTACTCTTCACTTTAGGACTGATTACAGTGGCAATGAGAAAACCAGTGATGCCGGCTTTGCACTAGTGGAGAGCTTGTACACAACACACAAGTTCTCAGATGGAAGGAACCAGCAAGATTTCCAGCCCACTTGTGGGTCAGGACCTATTTTAGATGGATAAAAATGCATCAGGAGTCAGGAGTGTCCCTGGAGTGTTCTTGCTCAATTTCTAATCATTTAACCTCAACCTCTGGTAACACCAGGCTACAGCTGCTAACAGCATTATAATTATTTGGTTGTTAAGATCACATAAAAAACTTTAATAGCCAGGGTTATGGATACCTTGCTATTACTAGGGCTCCCACTTCTAGCTCTGAATCTGCAACTGCAAGAGAGAAGGAAGAAAATTCCCTCAGAATTTCAGGAAGAACATTTTGAGGAGCTTTGCTTTGACGGCCTCTCTCTCGCTACTTAGTCAGACCTAATCCTGCACAGTTTAGCTCTGAGAAAAATCACAAACTGCTGAAGAGGTAGACAACACTTCTGATTATTTCTCACTTGTTAAATGCAGCGTGTGCAAGAAAGAATGGGGGTCTTTACCCCAAGGAGGTTGCAATTATTTCTTTGACCACCTCTTGCCAGGCTTCCTCATGACTATCTCTGCATTTTTCTGAACTCTCATGATCCCACTGCAAAGTGAGTAGAGTCCGTATTTCCTCTGTATAACCTGTCTGGAGTGCATGAACAGCATATTTTTCTCATCTCAAGAGTTTCCCATATCTTTCTTGGGAGAGTGGTACATGGGAGGGAGGGGGAACTTCAGCAGCAATTGTTCCATCTCAGTGCATTTTGATAATAGCGAGTGTGCTTGTGAAATCTGTCTTGCACTTGAGCAGCTGCTAAGTTCTCTGAGGAGACATTTCCCAGGTTTTAGTTTTGAAGAGAACATTGCTGCACTAAGTTGTTACCACGAAGCTGTGCCTGGTACAGAATGACAGGACAAAAGGGGCTCGAATCAACTCTCAACACCTTTGTCTTCACTCCTCCTGTATTTTAGTGCATGTTCTTGCATTACTAGCTCTTGCACTGATTAAAACTGACTTGGTCTCACTCCCTATTCTCCGACGAGTGCAATATTCTCAATTCAGTTCCCTCTCTCCTCCGCACATGGTATATACAAGTTACACTTCAAACGTTTTACCTATAGGGTAGGCAGTCCAACCGCATTCCACGCTCTTCTCTCATTTCTAATCTGGTTGCTTTCAGAAAGCTAATTGTGCCTGCTAGGAAACACCTCTGCTGCTCGACAGTGCCCAGCACCGTCAAGCCAACCACATTGTGTTTTAGAAGGAAAGCCACACCTGGAAATTGTCATACTGGCTAACTGCACATTCCTCTGCCAAATGGTTATAAGCAGCCGAATTACAAGTTTTAGAATATATCTGTGAATAATGTATAGTCATGTATAAGTTGGAGACAAAATTTCTGAGAAAAAAAATATTATTTGAATGAGTATGGTAATGAAATAGGGTACACATAAGTGTAGGATACTGTGGCTCTAGAGTAGGAATACACTAGAATCAAATTATGCAGCTTTTGTTACAAAGTTTAAGGAGTCCATCTGGGTGAAGAAAATCATTGCTAGCTACCAAGATTTTGGTGTGATCACATATTCTAGAGACTTAAAGCTGCCTGAGCAGCTACACCAGGGAATACCACTAAGAAAAACATGAGATTCTGCTGTTTGAAAACAGTGAATATATGAATGAAGATGCAAGTGGCAGAAGGATTAAACCCAAATGAAAGTTTGGAAGATCTTATTCCACACTTAACCTCTCTGTTGGGCACCAAACATAAGATGAGGCTAATGCAGATGGCAGTATCCTGATTTTTTTTGCCGTGCCAGCTAAAGCCCTGGGAGTAACGAAAGGTATTCCTTCTCTATAGTAGCCTACAGCCTGAAAAAAACGCAGATGAAGAAAACCGGAGGATAAGACTAAACACAGACAAGGGAAGACTGGCACAACTAAGTGCTACTGCAATCACCACCTAACTTGAAGCTTGGGGAAGATTATGCTGATGAAGTCTACATTAAAAAAAACAAAACCGAAGCATCTCTGCCACATTCATATGCAACTCTGCACAGTAAGTGGAAGTTAGAAAAATCCCTAAACTGAGTTTAAATACACCACTAAACACACTTGTACAAAAACTGGGCTTTAATCCAAAGCACAGGCACAGCCAAGGCTGTCTCTGCTCAGCTATCACAATAGAGAGCAGCTTGCTTTGAGCTTGCTTTGCTAAAATGCTTTCAGGTGAGTGTCTTGAGCCTTCAAAATCATGTATCACAATACGTGTTGGTTTATCCTTGATGCAACAACATAGGGAGTAGGTACCACAAAAAAAAAATAGCATGTTAAAAAAAATGGCTTACAGTTACTGAGAAGCTGTGATGCAAGTATTTTGTGTTTGCATTTTAAATACTAGTTAATGCTTCATAAATGTCTCTATATTACTATTTACATAGATCAGGAACCCAGCCAGTGCTTGCTAACAGATTTGGCTTGCTTTCCAGTTCTCTCCAGCCTTCAAAAAGCAAAAAAGCAAACTAAAAATCCCCAAGGCTGTACTTTCTGAGCCCACCACATGCCTGTGCTCAGTAATCATCAAACTGAAAGATATTCACTAAGTTCTCACAACAAACTATTCAGAAAGAATCTATTACACTGAGAGCTGAAGTATGTTTCTGTAACAAGAATGTGATGCGGTAGTTTGCAATTTTTAAAATGGGGTTTATAATGAACCTGGATTTGGAGAAAGAAAGGGCAAACTAGTTCAATTAATGTCATTATTATTTTCACCGAAACATGGAATATGCACTATTTTTTACAAACATGGCATTTCAGAGCTTCAATGTCTGGTAGCATAGATGTGATACTGTTCCCCTAAAATAGTAGCAATGTTTTTGATTAACCCAAGCTGACTTACTGCCATCCCAGAGACCGTAGGATGGTCTGGAAGAGATCTATGCACTAGCTTCACAACCGAGCAGCTTTAAATGAATGGATGGATACAGCTGGTGCAAAGGCAGCTCAACATCAGTCCTCCTGGTGGACTTGCTAAAAGCCTGTGCAAAATTCCCAGCCCCTTACAAGGCTTACTTGTGCACACAAACGTTCAATAAAAGGTAGGTAGGGGTTTACCTGTATAGATGAGCATAATGCGTGTGTGTGCGTACACCTCCTTGTGATGTGAAGAACCCTTCTTAAGGTTCACTATGAAATAGCACATACAGGTGCAGCTACATAAAGACGAGAGGGAAGCTGGAACCGGTATGAAGAAAAGCTGTAGGGTGAAAGACACTAAATGACTCCCATCCAGCTGAAAAAACGAAACACGCAGTGTAGCAACAACAAGCAGCGCTAACATCACAGGGTGCAATATGGATTATACTGAGCAGACTTTGGCAGTTACCCCCACCTAAACAACCAAGACTGCTCACAGGTCAGAGCTGTGCTTTATTTATTATTCACTAATTCCTTCAGCATGAGTTACAAGAAGGACATACATTTGAAAGCAGTAATTCACGCTGTTTTTAGTAACTTACTGAAATAATCAACATACGGTTCCCAATGCTCCCTACAATTACCCTTCCCAACATCTCTCTAAAACAGATACTGTAGGTAATAGGTAAATATAACAAATAAGTAAATTCAATTTAGACAACGGGGAACTCCAACAGAGATACCATTCTGCTAGGCATCACCCTACTGTTCTCTTAAAATCCAGTTCTGCAACTGTTTTCAGTAAGAGCAAGACTAGACTGATAGATCGAGAGTATCTGAAAGTCCCTACTGAAAGCATATCGGCAGGAATCTGAAATCAAGTTAGAACAGATTGATAAGAGAACTAGGTTTCATTTAATCTGAATGCCAAACACGTCTCCTTTGCACATGCTGGGATTGAAGGCAGATACTCTTCTCATCCATTATTCAAAACAGAAGCGTTACCTTTTGGTCGTCAGATTTCCATGAGCTCATGGCAAATCACAGGAGAAAACTCCATGCGGCCAGGAGACGGGCAGAAGAGAAATAGTTTTACACTTTCTAATAATATGAAGTGCTACGTGTTCTGGGACAACACTTTATTTCAGCATTAAGCAGCCCCTGTGATATCTATGTACTTAATTCATATGACTCCAGCCTTACAGTGAAGTCCAGGCTGGGAGCGTTATGAAGAAGCATCAGCACAGGCCACTGGAAACTGACTTCTCGTCTGCCGTGTTTCATGTATCTCAGGGCCAGCCTGAGTGTTATTTACAGTCAGACGACCAAAGACACCCAGCCTGTAAGCACTGATTTAGTGAGAAAGCATCACCCCTTCAAGAAGATAATGCCCATATGAAAGAAACTTATCCATCCTAATTCTCTCGTGATGGTTTTTACTTTCCTGTTGACTCAGACTTACTAGAATGAAAGGCCCCGTGGATGGTATGTTTTAGATACCCACGTATTTATTCTACTAGTTGATTTCATGCACCCTTAAAATAAATGCGATTTTGAGCTAAAAGTACAAGGAGAAATGGCCTAATGGCTGAGACTCTGGCTTAAAATTAGGAATAAAATGCAGCCAGTCACAGGTTTGCTGGGCAACCACCTCTACCTGTCTCAGTATCCCTATTTGTAAATAAGGAATTAGGACATATGCTCTCATTTTATCAAATGCTTTGGGGCTTTCAGGTAGACAGTTCGTCACTCTGTTCACCAAAAAAACCCATACTTCGTTTATAGTATGGTGCCCCACAACTAAGTAGTAGACCTTCCTTTCCCTGGTTAAACACTTGTGGCACCTCCCACCCCTTTAGCTGATGTAAAAACTGACAAAGCTGAGCACAATGTGCTCTCATCATTTTCCAGGCTCTTGCAACTTCCAAGATGCGACAGAAACAAGCATTGCTGGATGCACATTACAGGACCCCAAGTGATGCTGAAAGATCTCACAGCCCATATTGTCCAAGAGCTGAGGTAGCGACTGTTGGCCTGTACTGGGAGGGTCTTAGACAACAGGCACGGCAGGGCCTTGGGCAGAGGTAATAAGGTGTTGGGTGTTTTATAGCAAGCTCGTTCTCTGTGAATCTACAACACGTGCATCTGGTGCTGAACTATAACCATCTCCGAATGCAAGGAACACAGCGTGAGACAGCTGCGGTCATACAGAAACCTAAGGTAATTCAGAAATGAATGGGAAGAAAAGTAACTGCAGAGCAAGCGGAATTGGTCACTTACCCACCAGTGCCCTCCAGTGGCTCACCCAGCAACTCAAGGAACTGAAGACAAGAACCTGTTTCAGAGGTCAAAGACACTGTTTTCATTGAAATTGTTTCACTAATGGACAAAAATGAAAATGCTGACATCTGGATGTCAAACAGCTCTTTTTAAAATTTAAGGTCTTGCATGGCAATCTCACATCTGCTATCATTACATACCATAGCCATAAAAACCTACATTCCATCAAGTGAATAAAATATTAATCGCAAGTCATGTAAAATGAGACAACAGAAACCAAAGTGATTCCCAAGACAAAAATGTTTATTTGTACTAACTCTTCAAATGGGTATATATTCGCAATCTTTAAACAAAATCAGTACACACCTCTAGGGCAAGCGGAGTATGTATCATTAGAAGATAATGCCTCCCTTAGTAATTAATGTTCATAAATCCAAGAACGAGTTACAAATTTACGACCTTGTATGCAAAAACCTTACACAGGGGTTAATGTTTTCAGTAAGACCATCTCAGTACTAGGCAAAACAGTGTTTGTAGAACAGGATTCTAATCATTCAGTTCCAGTATCATATCACACTCTTTTAATGAGCAGTAAATATTAGTGGGGGAAAAATATCTATCACCAAGCTGAATGTTCTCAAGCACTAAAAACCAAATACAAATGGTGAAGTATCCATAGAAATTTAAATAAATTATTTTAGTTACTGAAACCTCACTTTTTGTCTGAAAAAAAAGAATATCATTACAGAGTGGAGCAAAGAATTCCATAAAAACCTTTTCTCTGGATTTGCCTTAGAATAGGCTTCTGTACAAAACAAGAACAATTAAGATTTTGGGGTTTCAGTGGTAGAAGTAGTATTGGAATAATAAAGAAATACTCTTAAAATATATATATTAATTTACCACATTTAGCTCATATAGCCCTTTATGTATCTTACAAAATGCTACTGTTCTACATACTGCATGTAAAAAGAAGTTTATATATACATGTACATACACACATATAAAGGCAAAGCCAATCAGCTTGGTATTTAAAAAAACAAGACAAAGCATAAGCAGACACACCGAAAGTTATGCAGTAATGAGGAGTGTACGCTCCATGTGTGCGTTAGTGCTTCCAATCTTAAAACATCCTGTTAATTGTCTAAGCAGAGTGCTTACTCCAAGTCAGCTCTACCAGTGATTTCCTTCCTCAATTGCCACAGACATCTGATATTACTTAACTTCTGGCCATTATCTGTTATGTTTAGCACTAAATCAGTAATAAGGCAAAATAACTTTTCACATCCCTGAATATCTGAGGACATTCACGAGATCTTCCAAAAATTAATGCAAAACATTATAGGAGCACAAGAAATGGTACCCCTGAGCTGAAGCGTCTTCCTGTCTATACAAAGCTGCCCCAATGCTCGCCTATTTCAGAGTAACCCAGGCTGCTTAAGCAAGTATGACAATTATTTCCAGGCATCCCCTTTGTTTTAGCAAGTTTCGAATGACAACTTAAAGTGTCAGGATGGGTTTGTGCTGATGATTTCTGGTCTAAAAACATCACCGAGAACAGTGAACAACAGTTCTGATACTGCTCAGAAGCTTGGAGTGGATATTCAGAGCAGAATTGTCTTCTAACCCTTGTCTTCCAGCTGCAAGAATGAGTCCACTCTTTATGTACCTAGCATATATTTTACCCAAAAAAATTACAGTTTAGTATACAAGAAAAGCAAGACAGATTTCATTTCTCTATCCTCTCTTGCATCAACCTTCTTACAAAAAAAAAAAAAATCAAAGCCACCCCAACCAAGCTAAGCCCACCCCCAAACTCCATAAAATCACAAATTTTCCAATAATAACTAAAATTAACCTCCCTGATAAAGCAAAGGTGCCTGAAAAAAAACTAGTTGAGATACCTGGGGAATAAAAAGCTTTGAGAAGATTTCTGGGAGATTGGTCATAAACGTCTTGATCCAGCACCCATTAAAGTTTTGTCCAGTGAAAGAGTAACTTCAGAATTCATCATTCCTCTGGCGAGGCTGGTTCAGGGCTACAGGCCAGTTGACGTGTCAGTCACTGGCAGGCACTGAAATGAATGCAGTCAGCATACTGGCACATAACCCTTTTGACAACACAAGCATGATCTACAGGGAATTCCCCATTCTTTGGAGTGTTTGTGTGGAGTGCAACACTTTGTAGCTGATGGTTAAGCTAGAAACACAGCATGACAATTTGGAGCAATGGATACCCAAGAGTATCCTTCCCCACCCACCAAACAATACCAGTGAAGAACGACCACAGGTACAACACTAAAATGGATCCTAGGCTCCAGGGTTCAGAATCCCCAGGTCAACATCTCCCACTTGTTTGGGGGAATGGGATTCTAGAAGAGCCTAACTCCTGGGAACAGCAAGGGAGAAACAGAGAAATACAAAAATGCAAGGATTAAAAAATAGAAGGGGAGGTAGTGATCCCCCTCTAGCATATTCCATTTAAAACAGTGTAATTAAAAACTTTAAATTCACTTAGAAATTGGTTTCAAAATAGTCTGACAGTTTTAAAGACTTTCAAAAATCAAAATATTCTTCACCAGAGTTAATTAAAATGTTCCTGTAGCCCCCTGAATAACTGCTACCACTTGTTTTGCATTAATATTGCTTAAATTAATACAATCATAAACACGCAAAATGTTAAAATTTCAATGTGTATGCAGAATAAAACCAAGTTCTAATAGAAAGACTCCTAATATTTCAAGGTTACAGGCTTGATTCAGTCTCCATCAAAACCAGTGGGATTCTTCCCATGGCGTCCAGTGGATTTTGGACTAGGCTTTAATAAGAGACAACAAAACATTGTGTTTTACGGTGTAGGAACACACACAAAGTACACTTGTGTATATACACTAGATATGTAGTGCAACTTTTGCATTGCGCATCTTAAAACAGTTGTATTTTAGCCAGTAAAACGACAATCACCAAGCCAACACTGCATGCTATGTCAAACTAGGCTGTAAAACAAAAAACAATACCCATTCAGAGACATTCATGTTGTTACTGTTGCCTAGTGAGCAGCTTTGAACGACGCTTAACGATACATCCACCTGAACCCAGATATAAATTTGAAAGGCAGAAAGCTGCATTAGTACGATGGCCTGATTGATTTTATATGTGCTCCGGATGACTTTGAAGGCAGGATATCATCTCTCTGACAGGCTTCCCTTCATAGCAGATTTGATACACAGCAGTGAACAGTGGAAACCTGAGGAAACAGGGTGGGGAAAGCAAATGCAGCCTAAGTTTATTCTGTAACATTTTCTTAAATGAAAGAAATAAAATGGGGCGAGGAGAGGGAGGAGAAAGAGAGAGACTGAAAAATCAATTTCTTTCAGTATTTGTCAAGCGCTAACACCAGGCTGAAAAGCACTAGATAAATACAGAACCTGCATGCATCTCTAAAATGAGTCACTCTCAGAAGCCTAGCTAGCTATAATGGAGTCTGCAACATTCATTATGTATGGCACAACCATTAAGTGATCTAAAAAATTAAAAACACTCGCATTTTTCCTTGACATTCTTACAGCACTACTCATCTATGGTTAAAAAGGATGACTGGCACATCAGTTATGCATTATCTCTGAGCAATAACTTGATAATACAATTGCAGAACATGACACAAAGAGACTCAAGAAGAAACTGAAGGTCAAGTTTTTAATAAGAGTCCAAAATTAAATGTGGATTTTGAAACACTAAATTCTATCTCCTCTTTTTTTCTTTTTTAAATTGGCCACATTTCCAACAACCGTCAAATTATTCAGGCTTCTCTGATAATCTGAAGGCTTCTTACAGCCAAGATGCTTTACAGAAATTTATATTTGCTTTCTGTCCATCCTAGACAGTGACAGCCAGACAAGTCCCATTTTCATACAGAGCCTGGTGAATTTTAGGGATTAATTATCTGTTCACTAGAATAAATATGCCATTTCAGTGTGGCTTTTTATATTGATAAATTTTGACCAAACACACTACATTATTTTGACTGAAATAAAAAATAAGGAGCATTGGAGATGGTGAAATAGTTAACTTCTGAGTGATTCAGAGTACATCTGGACTAAGACTTTCTCCTCAGGAAAGCGGCCCCCATCAGTGACTCTAAAGTTTATCTGTAATGCAGAAATGCAGCATTGAGCAGAACCCCCAACCAGTCCTGAGCACCGTATATGTTTGCCCATACGCTCTGCTAGCACGTGTTATACTGAGGTAACTCTGGTATCGCTATATAGCTCTGAACTAGACTCCTCAAAGCGAACCAGAGGTCACAAGAGAAGCCACGAGCCATTCAGGACTACCATTAGAGCATGGTGACTACTGCATTCTCAGGGGCAGATACAAGATTTGTACTTGGCTGAATGCAATACTTTGCATTACTGGGGGAAAAAAGTGGGGGAGTGGACATGCTTGTGAATTTAGTCCATTGTTTCTACGGCTTTTATTACAAGTGCTTAAAACTGAAATGCTACATTTTGAATTATCTGAAACATTTTAATGTCCTGCTATGAATGCATGTCCATTTCTTTTGGTTTATTTTTGTGGGACAGAAACAGCAGCAATAGCAAAAACTACCTCACTTCAATCCAGCTGACTTGATTTTTGTTTTTATTTCATTGGTGGAACCAAAATTAGCATATAGCCACATAGCTGCTCTTTCAAATCCAACGCTACAACTGTTTAGGTTGCAAAACCCTTACTAGGAAATATGCAGAAAAAAATGTAATAAATGCAAATGTGTAACATGCCTCACTTATCACTCACTTTGTATAATATATTGGGCTGGGGGGGCTGAATTTGCTTTTACTGTAAAAACTTAAATGTAGGCACTAAAATAAAATTTGTTATGCCTATGTGAGATTTTACTAGAGGCAGCCACAAAACACGTGAACCTTCTGAAGCAAAATCAAGTTTCACACAGCTTTAGATACAGTACTAGCAGTTACTTCTCAGAGAAGAAGTACCACTACTACAAACCACATCTTGATACCTAAGTCTTGCTGTTTATCACAGAGAACATTACTCTGCTGCGCACAGGTCTGCCACACTTCACATGAGGAAAGCAAAATCAAGGCTGACTGCAGGCTCATGGCCAGCAAACTCCAAATGCATCTTACGTCTGAGCACATTAAGAGGGCTAGTTCTACAGCTGTTGAAATGAAAAGACTAATTGCACTGTAAATATCAATAGGCATCAACCCTGCTACCAAGGCTCTTCTACTGAACTTTGACTTTTGCATATTTCTGCGTAGCCTTGGGACTCTTTTTGTAGGATGAGAGTATGAAATTTTACTCTTACTAGACTCTTACCTCTTCACTTTGAAACCATGGCTGTTTTACTGTGGTTTGTGTTTTAAAGCAGTAGCAAGAGAGTTTTCAAAAAACACTTTGAAAGTTGCTTTCAAAAGTCTTGTTGAATGAGACCTTTTATGAAGAACTGACACATACGTGTTGGTATACCAAACAGAAATTAGCAACTCTCTGTTTTCATATCTTTCATTAAAAACACAATCCAAAGTCTTCTATAATGCACTCTATTTGTTGTAAGATAGAACAGGGAAAAAAACAACCAACCAAAAAAACCAAACCCAAACACAGCATCCTGTCTCATTTAGGGAATCATAAACAGCAAAGACTGGAGCCAACATTTTAATTAGATTTTTTTCTGCAGTTAGCTTAATTACTGTACACTGCAGAAACAGACTTAGGTGCCTTACTCCCAAAGATAATGTTAAAAAATAAGCAACTTAATGCAGCTGATCCATTAAAACTAGCCTTTAAAAACTGCTTTGGAAGAAAAAAATAACAAGGCTTGGTCTTCTGACTGGCAGTCAGTTATTTTCCGATTTTGCCTCCTCTACGAACAGGAACAGATAAAGATAATGCATCCCTTAATCTCATAAGGAGACAACTGTGTATGTGGCTTTAGGAATCATACATGTTCTGACTTGAATACAAATGAACAAGCCAGGACAACCTGCTTAATTTCATACCACAAAAGAAAAACTGACCTACACAAGCAGATGGCAGGTTTTATCCTACAGCAAACTGGAAGTCACGTTAGGAAAGAGAACTGCAGTATCTAAGCTAGAATACACGTGGATAGAAGCAGACGCTATTCAGCTGATCAGCTATACAGATCCTTAATAACAAAGATCCTCTCCTTGGAGATAAGCAATGAATTTACTACTATGAAATGAGCTGTAGAGCCTCTTCACAAGTCTCTTTAGGAAGCTCAGCTTCTATTTTCATGTATTTTATTCTTTTCACATGTTAAAACACACTCTGCTATGCTTTTCTATGATAGCAGGAGGCAATAATACATTCTGTAATCAGAAGGGCATTCACAAATTTAATGTCACACTATTAGCTCTATCTAAAGAAATATTATTTTGAGGTTTTATTCACTTCTCTCTGTGATTTAACTGGGGATTAAGCTACTCTTATTACAGTGATGTTCTTTTTGGCTATTACCTTCATGACGATATCAAGACTAAAAATGGAAAAAGAGTTATGGAGATTAAAAAGGGGTATGTGGAACTTGCTTTATCTGTTCTTACTTACTTTTCCAGCATTCCTTTCTGCTTGAGGATGCGATACACTTCTGCAGAAGTCTGTGGTCCTTGCAGTTTCTGACCATTCAACATTTCTTGCTCCAGTTCTTCAATAGACTAAACAATGGGGGGGAGGGAAGGAAGAAAAGGAGAGCTATGATAAAGTTTTCATAAGCCTGACAACATCATCTGGATGGAAAAAGCAAGATGTTACTGAGGGTTCTTCCTTTCTCAAAAGTGTACTTCAGTAAGCATATATAATATTCTCCTATATTGTTGTTTGCAAATAGTCTCCTCCTTAAATCTGCATCTCCCAACACGTTATCCCTCCAGCTTTTTTTTTTTAATCACCCTTCCTTTTAACACCTTTACACTCATTCTAACCTTGTAACGCACTCAAAAATGAGAGGAAAGAGAAGGGTACTCACTCAGTACAGCTAGCATGTCTCAGATAATTGTACTAATACTCCAACAAACCAGGAGTGCTAGTACTTGCAACAATGGATTTCACCCATTGTGAATAAGGTACCTTTCCAGTTTTAACGAATGCTTCTGCTACACGTCGATTCCGGCCACCGTAACATGTTGTGATGAGATCAGCAACTCCACAGCTCTCCAGGAAAGTGGCAGTAGACACCTGTCCTTTGCAAAAAATTCTGGCAAAGGCAATCATCTCCATTAGGCCAAGGCGAATAACGGCAGCTTTGGTATTGTCACCGCAGCAAAGGCCATCACAGAACCCAGCTCCTACTGCCACTATATTCTAATTAGAAGAGAAAAACAAATGGGAAATGAGTCAATTATTGCTTACAGAATCCTAGAAGACACCAAAAGACAGAATGCAGATGTCCCTAAGAACTGCAAGTACTTTATTAATGGAAGACTAGGTTATTGTTTTGGGTTTTTTTGGTTTTGGGATTTATGGGATAACCTTTAAAAAAAAAAAAAAAGATGACAAGTCTTACATTACTAAGTATTTCCAAGTTAAAGCTCTGGAACAAGTTGCCCCGGAGGCTGTGGAGCTATTATTATTGACTATCTTCAAGAACAACCAGGTTACACCACACCCAAACAAGGTTTTATCTAGATTGAGCTGTTCCTGCCCTGAGGTAGGGGTAAAGCTAGACTGACATCCCACAGCCCTTTTATCCATATATTTTCTTTATGATTAAAGTAATACTGAATCTAAGAAACATTTATTGACTTCCATGTTGATATGCTAAGGGACCAAATTCAGCCAAGCTAATCGTATTCAGCTCTTTTAAGTATGCAGAGCTTGCAGAGTTCCTATATCAGTAATAGTTAATCAAGGGTTCCCAGAGGTTCATGACACAGGAAGACCTTTCCTAAGCAAAAAATGTCGGGTTTGTTTTTTTTTTCCTTGGACCTGGTGACAGCCTTCTACAAAGAATGTACTGTTTCTTTGTGGACAATCAGCTATACAGTCCCTTCTTTGGTTTACAAACATAGAGATTAGTTGAGACATGTTTGAGTGAAGTGACTATGAAAGCTATTTTCTGGCCTGGGAGTCAGAGACTAGCCATGGTTAGTTTGCCCCTACCAAAAGAAACCCCAAACCCCTACCAAAACCCAAAACACTCCAAAAGAGATGGAATTCTGACATACTGATAAAGCAAACAAGGAAGCAATAGATGTAGTAATACCCTTCTGCATGCAACAACAGCAACCTCAACAGAAACCACAGGAGAACCAACATTATGGCACCTAATGTAGCACCTGATGCAGGGAAAAAAACCCAAACAACCAAACCAACTTTACCTGTTGCTGAAGAAACTGCAACAGTCAGAAGTTGCTAATGAAAGCAACAAGCAGATTAACAGCTGGTTTGGTTTTGTTTTTTGAACTGTAAGAACCAAAAACGGCAGGCAGCTGCAGTGCTGTGTGGCCAGTCATGTCTAGGCGACTCTCAATCAAATGAGGTCAGAAGATGAGTCATTGCTTTTTGAGCAGCTAGCTGAGGTCTAAAGGTGACTTCAAAAATTGCAGACATATCTCAGCATCAGACCTGAAGCAGCAAAAGATGATCAGACTTTTAAAGCTGGTGCTTTAGATCATCTTGATTTAAATCTTGGCAGTGATGATTCAGTCAAGGTACGTTGTCATCGGACGCCTCTCCCAGACCGACTTCCGATATTTGTTCATTTGGTGGCAAAGCAAGAGGAAGTCAAACAGGTATTTGAGAAGTTTTCAGACAGGATAACCCATTTAAATGGAATTTGCACATAAATGAAGTCTGCAAGTGTTTAGCACTCAGCTAAAAACAAAAACATTTTTGAACAACCTCTGGGCTTTTTCCATGTTCTTCTTGAACACTCCAATACTAAAGCTTCGCCTTCCCTCCAACTTTGCCTGCTTTGACTTTCCTTTCCACTTTCAAGCAACCTACCTGATCATAATTTACAGTATGATTTGGCCTACGGTATTTTGTTGTCTATTTTGCAATGTTTGTCTTTGGAGCAACAGAAATACTGTTTTAAGCAAGTAATACCAAAACTAGTTACTTCTGAGGAAATGGGGTAGGGAAGAAGAGAAGCTGTGAGTCTAACTCTGAAACACTAAGCTCCTCGTTTGTACCATGTCCCCATTGTATGTTCTTACACATAGTTTGCAAATAATGAGGAAACAAGACAACTGGTTACGCTCTAGAACACACACCCACACCTAGGAGACTGTTATACCCTGGTCTACATAACCCTCAGGCCACAACTATAAATTTACAAGCTCTGCCATCTGGTTTCATTTAAATCCTTTAAGAATCTATGACAACTCTCTCGTGTCTAATATTCTGTAGAGAACTGAATTATACCACATTGAAAGTTATACCTTACTGAAACATAAGCCACTCCTTTTAAAAACAAAACAACAACAAAAAAATCTCACAAAACTTGAGAATGAGTCATCTTTCTGTCCAAGACAAGACCAGAACAGGCAGCTTGGTACTTGAAATCTCTGGATGCAGGCACTAAGTTGAGTTTGTTTCAGGAAGATGCATTAGCAAAACACAAAGTAACACACAAGAGCCTAATGTCACTAGCACTATAGCGATCCTTTGAGCAGCACACTGGTGTGGGGGGAGAATCGCATACCTACCCAGCCAAAACAGCTTTCTGTATCTGATATGGTTGATCCTGAACACTGCCACTGCCAAAGCCTACACCTGAAGTTACAAGAGTTCCTGCAAATGCAGTGGGTATACATTTGTGCAAGAGGAGAGAGCCCGCGTTTCCATGAGCTCAAAGTCTGACTGTATTTGCATACACAACATGGGGGTCTGAGAGCCCAATAAGCAAGGACGACTTTAGCCTAGAGACAAACCTGTTGTTCCAAAGGTTCAAAAATACTGTCACAACAACCGCAAAATGACTGCAACACAGTGTTCCTCTTGGCCGGAGAGACTCAGAACTCTCAAAACCACTTCAGGCTTGAGGAAACACATTTTCCCCATCTTGGCATTAACAGCTTTTTACATTAAAGCATGCATCCTGTAAGCAAGATGCACAGGGTGTTTTTATATTGCATATGGTTTTAAGCTATTAAACCACTTTGCACTAACAGGCAAGTCTTTAGCTGGTCTGGTATCCAGAAGCTGGCATTAGTCCTAGTCCTAGTTATTCTAGAACATGAGCAAGGACTGGACTGTTATTTTATCACTGGGATAGTGAAGTTATACTCCAGAAAAGAAATGTTGATGCCACGCAGTGCTCACAGTATGTGTCAGAGCGAATGAAAAGAAATGTCTTTTAGTTGCACATGACCTGCTGCAAACATGCCAGAGGTCACAAATGCAAGGTCAATAGATGACCAAGGAACCAAGGTTAACAGGACTGCAGACTTTGCTGACATTATTCTCTTACACAGTCAGTGCTCGGAAACATCCAACTTACAGTCCTACTCTGTTTACAATAAGTTTGTGGAGTGGTCATGAAGACAGCTTCAGAGGCCATTTCTGAGGCAACCATTACCTCTCCATAATTAAATGGATCATTAGAGAACTAAGCAGAAATGTTAATTCACCTGGGACATCCAGCCTTCCTTGAGGTACTGTCACAGCTCAGCACAGCCTGCTTTCCTCCCTACTTACACATGAACTTGGAGAAGCTCCTTGCTTCACATCATGGCTGAGAGAGGTCAAATGAAGACTCAACAAATCAAAGACTGTATCAGCAGGACTGTCAGAGAGGTTAAGTATAAACTGCTTGCTTGCTCCTGGCAAACTTGAATGTAAATAATGGATTTCATTTCCACTTAATCTCAGGAAAGAGTAATTACCACAATCAACTTCTACAGTACCTAGACTGACTATCCAACAGTGACTGCCATAAACACACTTTGCAGGACCACCTTTGTACGGAATAATGCTGGGTTACATAACCTGGTAAACAATAAATCATCGTTATACTTCTTTGCTTAAAGCTAAGCTGGAGCCATAAAATCTAGAGATGGGCATGAAGCAACCTGAAAGGCAACGACAGCTGCTGCTCCTTCTCCTTCCTACAGTAACTGTCACCTCCGTCTCGGTCCTTGGCTGCTGCCACTTGAGGGAGTTTAACCCTCCAGATCCCTGAACAAATATATCAGGCAGCTGGAGCATGGCCATTTTGCCATATCCAGAGATTAGATTCTCACTTCTCCTTCCCTCACACCCCCCCCGTCACCACTGCACTGGGTAAGTGATTCCAGTACAGTTTACACCCAAGAATGCAGCTACCAACGTTTGTATTGCCTCTCAAGTATGCTGCTAGGTTCATACACCAGCTCAGCCTTGCCTCATGTCTGTGCTGTTTGATTGTAAGACCACACACTGGCACAGGCAGGAAGGACTCTAAGGACACCTCAGAGGTGATGACCTTGGGTCTATGCTACTGTGCAGTATCACATCCATCAGCACCCAGGAGCACGTCCATATGTATGCGTAGCTGCACATACTACTCTTACAGTGGTGTCATAACCTTTAAGCAGCTCCTAGGAAGGCCCCTTCATTGTCTGGCACATGGCAGCTGGAACTTGTAGGTGGCCTTGAGTCAGGCTGCCTGTAAAGCCAACTGGACACCTTGAAACTGAACTATCCAAACCTGAAGTTTGTTAATTTCTGACATCAACCCTTAGAAAAGGTCAACAAATAACGTGAAATGTGCTTCAGTCCTCAAAAGAAAAATATCCTGATAGAGAAGAACATGCCAAGCACTTTTTGTTCCTACAGCCAATTAAGTTATTGTAGACAGCTGTTCTTCCTCAGTATCATCAGATTTTGTAAAGTGACTGCCATTGCCTATTCAGCCAGTCTCCAAGCTGATGCAAGACTGCAGTTTCACTGCACTGATTTCTATACTTCAGTCCATCTCCATCAGCCCATTGTCACAAAAAATAAATACAGTAAGTGACGTGGATGTTCAATACATATAGGCATATATATGTATATAAATAGCAATCAAGCACATGTTCTTTCATGATCACCCAGCTGCAATACCTATTATTACAGTCTGAATTCAAATATGCTTCAAAAAACAAATTTCAAACCTAAAATTATCATTATTGTAAGGGAAAGCTGTGCTCAGAGCACTCTCTGTTACCCTTCTGTATTTTTTCCCAGCCTTTAGGCAACCATCCACATTGAAAATCTTCCCTGCTTAGAAAGGCTTGCAGAAATGAAGAGCAAGGTAAGTTTAGACTTTTAATAAGATCTAGTCTATTATGCCAGAAATACCAGAAAAGTGTCCTTTTCCCAAGCTGGTATTTATAGAAAAATGCAGAAGCTGGGAGAATATACTATTTCTCATAGTGTAGTATTTCTCACCCTTTACATACCAATACAGGAGTTACTTTTACTATTTCCACATCCAAAAAGACAGTCTGGACTGGCATGTGTGCCTGCTTACTTCTGTCCTCTAAGCTGTAGTTTGCAGTGACACTGCTGACATTTTGAATTGGCACTGCTATAGAAAGAGAGTAAAACCCCTCTTTTTACACCCATCTCTTCACACAACACGACACTGCCATCTTCTGAAATAGGAATTTCCTCCTTCCAGCAAGTTAAATAATGCTAACTTTTACTATTTCTTCATGAAGTAACTTGCCAAGTTTAATAAAGTAACTGTCAGCTGACAGAACCTACACTTTAGATTTTTCCCTAAAAACATTCACATTTTTTATTACAAAGATTATCAAATTAATCATAAAAAAGCAAAATGCTTGTTGTTACCCTTAGCAAACAATTCTCCTAATAAGAATGTACAATTTCTAAGAAAAAAAGCTCAAGTTTACCTTTCACTATTCACATCTAAGCTTTGCATTTTGCTTTGCATAAGCAATAAAAACATACCCATCTCTAATTTTAGCTGCTTCAATTTCTTTCAGAGGCATACATGTTCACAATGCATTAACAAAATTTTGCAACGTTCGATTTAAAAACAGCTCAGGAAATTATTTACATGCTGTCAGCACAAGATTTAGGATTAAACAAGAAAGGGTTTTAAATGAAAAATTACTTTTAAAAATACAATTTTAATAAAATTTTCTTTGTGATTAAGGAAGAGTTGTTTGTTTAAAAAACATCACCTATATTAGCATGACTAATCTATGCCACTTTATACCAGTTCATGCTTTTTAATCAGGCAAGAAATCCATAGTATTTTTAAACAAGTTAATCTAACCTTAATTAGCTTTTTGTTTGGCGCTCATACTATGCATTTCTTTGGAAGTCTCAACTCAGTTAACAAAATGTACTGCAATCAAAACCAAATGACCAGAGCATACAGAATATATACAGCTTTTTAGAAATGCAACTAGAGCGTTCAGTCTGCAGGATGCATGATGAATAATGAAGCAGGGGGAAGGAACAAAACCAGGCTACGAAGAAAATACACAAGTTTCACCTCAGTATCTTTCCAGGTCAAGAACAACAATTTATGTAAATTCTTCTGCACTTCCAAAGAGATACTGGTATCTTGCCTGACTTGGACCTTTACAGTGGAGTTTCAGTGTCTGCTGACTAGCTGCTCAGTTTGATGGGCACGCTCATCTCTAGCGCCCTTTCATGAGATTTGTCTGGAATAAAAATTATCCAGGACAGAACTCCTCTATCAAGCAAGAACTTAAGCTAGCCAGAAAACATCAGGCTGAGCAGATTTCAAAGAAAAATAAATCTGTAAAACTCTGACTAATTTCATAGGTCTATACACAGGGATTTCTCTCCTGCTAACCTTCCACATCACCACAGCATTTTAAAGCAATGGCTGTGGAGCCAAATTATGAGCTCCACAATCTTGAGAAATTGCTATAAATACAGTAACTCCAAAGCATGTTACACCAAAGTGTATCCCGTTAGCCCAGTGCACAGACCCATGACCTCTTCCTTCTCAGAACTTCCAGTGTGACAGCTCTCTAGACAAAATTAGCAAGAAAACCAGTATGCCAAAAATTATGTTATTATAGCTATCAATTTACTTCCCGCTGAGCAGGAATCAGAACTCCTTAGCTTAAAGACATCATTCATTGGCTTGGTAGCTTTGCAGGTGAATGGTGTAGTTTACACATAATTTCAAAAGAGACAACAAAGCAATACAAAATAATTATCCAAAACATAAAAAATAAAAAAGCCAAATTATCTACTAAACCACTACACCCATCAGAAATGCTTCCATGATAGATATCAGACAACGTGAACTACAGTACTATTGGCCAGGGTGCCGAGCAACTAATGCCTTCCTTTCACAAATGGCCTGTAAATTAACCTGAAAAAAAACAGCAATAAGAATATGTTTAAGCTAGCCTTTGCTTCCTGTCAGCATCAATTTTGTTACCAAAAAAATTCCAGATGAGTAACTGTCCAAAATAACTTTTTTCCTATTTGGGTCATTTCTGTATGTGGTTATCCACACAAACCTTATGCAGCGCATGTCCACAAAATATGAGTGCTCACATTGTGTAAGTCAATGAAGAGGGGAATAGTTTTGTCAACAGACACAAAGGATTAATGCCAACTTCTTTCTCCCTTTCTTTTTGTGAACACACTGTTGCAAAAAGAAAAAGGGAACTAAAATGGATTTAGAAATACGTTGACCAGTCAGATGAAATCAACACTTGTTTCATGACTGCGTGTAAACGACGTGAAAGATGTAGAAAGAGAACTTGGGAGATGGTGAGACAAGGGTCTAAAAGCCAACTATCAGAACATGCTGCTCCCTAATTTCCCATCTCATTCTTCCGGAAATGTTATGTAGCAGTTTTATATATTGTATAAAGCACAATAAACCTAATTCTTTAAATGAAAATACCCTCTTTTTTCTACAAGGATCACCGTTCCATCTATGTACCAACTGCAGCCTGTTAATCTTACCTTCAGAGCACCACAAAGCTCAACTGTATCTGCATCGTCTACTACAGTTATTCGGAAGTTTGGAGTCTGCAGGAGTTCTTTGAAGATAAGGCCATTTTCCAAGATTTTGCTGCCTGTTGAGAGAGAGAGAGAAAGAAGGCTAAAAAATGAATAATTTATTTGGGTGTTATTTAGCCTTTCCTGTGCAAGCCAAAATACTTAAAAGCAGAGATAAGGTGGTTCTGTCTTCGTCCTAATCAGACTCCTGTTTTAAGCGACTAAGGACATGTCTACATCACACTTAAAAGCTCTGCACTGAGTTACTCTGGGCTTCTTCATAATTCATTGTCTGCTCAGCAACAGATTCTAAATAACAATTCCACTAATTCTCTATACCCTTTTTTTAAAGTGAATTAAAAAAATATCAGGTGCAATTCTACCAATTATTTTTAAAGCCTGCATTCCAGAAAAATACCTACTGATAAAGGTATGTCAAGGATGTTTTATTAATTGAGCATGCTGCCACTGACAAATGTTTCTAAGCACTAAAAGGTAATTCAACCATTCAAAAATAAGTTCAATGCAAAAGCTGTTAATGAGAGGTTACAAAGCTAAAAATGTACAAAACTGTAAAAATTAACACTGAAAAAATAACATGAACTCTGTGCTATTATGTATGACTACCTGTGTATGACACACACGCGCCTATCTAGATACTGTGAAATCCAAGACTAGGCACATCTCTGTGCTGTAAAGGTGTGCAGACATCAACACAGAACAAAAACCATGTCTAGTTTTTGGGGGAACTAATTATTTTGAGAAATTAAAATAAGATAGTGATACCTTAAAAAAAAACCCACAACCCAAACATGCATAAAGGTACTATCTGTGACCATAACATCTGAGCTGGAGTACAGAATATATAATCATTTATCCATATAAAGCCATGCAGACACACGAAAAAAAATCTTAAGCACATACTAAAATAAAGCAGTTTGTTATGTGGAGGGTGACAAACAGCATGCTTAGTATTTCACCTGCTAAGGTCACAACCCTCGTGAGACTAGGTAAAAGTGCACTCCTCCCTCTCCCTCTATTCCTGGTATTGTCCTAGTACTTTTGGAAGTGTAAACATTCTAGAAAATTCAACATTAAAATAAGAACCACCCAACAGTTTCTGGTAACAGCCAGCTAATGTTGAAAACAATAAAATTTGAGCTATTTGGTGTGCAACTGTGAGGACAGGAGAATGTTTTAAACATTCTTATTACTTGGAACAGTACCTATTGTGGTTTCACAGAATTTCTCTGCTGCCACCTCATTGGCAATGTTAGCTCCCATCAGCACACTGATGTCTATTCCCATCTTCTCTCGAATAATGTCAGAGATCAGTTTGAGTCCCTCCGGGCCTTCATCTATTCCCTGCAGCCAACATCAAATGGAATTACTAAAAAGTCATTCATTAGACACAGTAGAGAAGAAAGCACATCACAATTAGTCTTGTCCACAGGTGAGAACTGCAACAAGGCCTATTCAGATAGAGACTAAGGATGACAGACTTGCTACCAGTGAAACTTCTGCCATTGTTGTGACCTCTCCAAGCTGTCTTCTTTTCATAGGAGGTAGCACCTTAAGAATTAGGACTAAACTCTAGATGATGGTAACAGTTTTTATTCCATGCTCGAAGACCTGATTCTAAGAAGTGCTGAATATTCAGCTTTGTTAGTTCAGAATCTCAGCTGCTTATTATCAGTGTATCCTTACTAAAACCAGTGAAGCATCACCAATCCATCAGTTGTGAATCAGGCCTGCACTTGGATTTGAAATTGCACCAAAACTCACAAAATGGCATCCCAATAACTTGTTTTGTGAAGAGGTATCTGAACTGAAATATCAGAGACAGATTCCCTTGTGTATAATACCAACAACAGTTTACTAGTATAAACCCAGTTTAATCATTTTGAATACTACTACAAATGGAACAGCTGTTCACAGATATGTAGAAAGCTGAACAACTGAGAATAATTTAACTTTTAAGGATATTTTTAATCTGTATTTATAACACACTCTTTACAAAGCGTGAAAGTAGGGGCAGAAATAGGACCTTAGAAAAGATCACCGCAGAGATTAATGCTGCAATGGAGGAGAGAATCTGGTACCCTGAATTGCCTGAACCAAGAACTCCAAATGAGACCACTTTCTTCTCACAAAACCCTTTTCTCCTAGCCTGCTAAATGCAGACTCCTTTTGAGTTTTTAGAACAGGGGCATGGCAGACAAGGTACTGAAACGGTCTTTCTTTCCCACAGTATACCACCTTTTATACAGCACTATTTTTAATGTCGGGGATTCGGTACTTTTGGGGATTGGTAATTTTGAATTACAACTTAATGATCCTCTGCTACTTTCAGATACACATATATATATACACACACACACTTATATGTTGCTGGTAGTGACATTTCAGGCAGGCAGTAACTTGCATTTCCACAGATCAGAGGTGCTATTCCTTAAATAACATGGTACAATAAAAAGACATGCAGATATGACTGCATAAAACCAGCCAATTAAACTACAGACAACAGTGCTTGCATTTCTGCATTATTTTTCAATTTGTATCACTTGATGCACAACTCTGCTTTCTCATCTTTAATGAGCCATATAGAAAGAATCTGAAAGCAAGCACACATATACATGTTGTATTTTTCCCTCACAGTGTCAAAAATGTCCCCACAAAATAACTGTAAGGCCCTTCCTCCTAAGGAGGCAACTAATAAACAGAAAACCATGCACACATTGGGAACCACTCCAAAAATGTGAATATGTACACAACAACTATTCACCCAAGTGAAAGGAGATCTGAGAGGCTTAGGTGCCAAATTCAACCCCGCTATGAAACAGATGCAACTTCTGACAAAGTCAAGGAGAGCTGCACCTGTTTCTTGTAGAGTTAAATCCAATACTGAATGACAAGATGACAGGAGAAAAAACAAACACTCCTCCCTCCCCCAAAAACCAAGGCTCAAACACGGGAATTTCCACTGGGCAGCAATGATCCCCAGGCAATGCAAGTCCAATTCTGTGGTTTTATTGCTTGCATCCTGACATGCTTGCCAGAGCAATCCCTGGGGCCTGTATACAGGTAGATGAAAATGAGATTGATGTTGAGGCTGCCTGAAGAGTATTTTGGGTAACCTCCACCTATCCTGCTTCCTGTGCTCACTGCTGTACTGCATCGTAAGTTGTATACGGTTCCTCCCCCGACACCCACAAAATGATTTGTTAGGTTTTCATAGACATCAGTGATCAGAACTTATGTAAAGCAACACAGCTGCAAATGTTTCAATGGGAACATAGATTAACCAGCAGACAAATGTCTTTATTCCACAAAGACTCAGTTTTATTATCAGACGCTAGGCTCTGCTTGAAGATTAGACTGTCAAAAAAAGAAAAAGAAAAAAAGACTAAAAGATGACACACTGCTAACTTGCCAGGCAATTTAGAAAGCACAGAAACAAGACGTCCCACTAATGATATTTTTCAGAGCAGGACTGCACTTTCACCGCCAAAGTTAACACAAGCCACTTTAATAGCATCAGTATTGAGCATAATGAGACCACTAAAAATACGACTGATGAAAACAGCATGCATAAAGAAGCTGCAAAAGTAGAGGAAAGAATGCATTCC
>NW_008824808.1:1405009-1413491 GCF_000699105.1 Pygoscelis adeliae
TCTTAAATGATACTTTTAATAACACACAGCTATGCCTTTTCATAAAAGTTAACATGTACTTTGCATTCTCCTGCAAATAAATGAAAAGTGGCCTCACACCATTTCTTTCAAAAGACTGCCTACTGATGCAGTGTTGCAACGTGACAGTGGGAAGCTGCCTATTAATCAACTCTGCTTTGCATGGCAGGTGTCACTATTTTACTTACACTACACTATGCATGGGCTTTTTGTTTTGTTGTGGGGTTTTTTGTTTGTTTGGGGTTTGGATTTTTTTTTTTTTTTCCCCCCAAACATAGCCATTAATCAACACTCCATTAAAGCACTGGTAATCAATACCCAGAGCAATAATCCCAAGAGACTACAGGCCCAGACTCTGACTTCAGATATGTTGACATAAATCCTCATTTACTCCACCGATTTCATTAGAGTTATTCCTATCACTAAGGACATGAGAACATAAATCACATTTAGCAAATTAAAGAAGAACAAAGTCTATCTTGACCTTACAGAAGAAAGAAGCATAAACAGACAACTTCAAAGCAGTAAACTTAAGGGCATCTACGACAGCTGTGTGATTGTGATGCTATGCATTTAGCTCTTTTAACACTGCCTTATTTTATCCTTCTACAATATGAAAAGTTTTTCTACAAAATGTAGCAAGTGCACCTGGGAAGCATTACTTTTTCATACATCTCGGCAATATATCAGGTCAGCACTGACAAAACAATACAGATTTGATGGGCTTAGTTAGCCAAACTAAAGAGACAGGCTTGCAGTAAGTAGTGATAGGGAGGTTTTGTTCTTTTTAAGCACAGATCCATAAATGTATCATTTTCCAGAAGTGACAGTAAACAAGGCAAAATGTGCTGAGAAAATGGCCTACTGTCAACTAAGTACAAAGCAACAACAAACCAGAATCTTCCAAACCTTGTGGGAATAGCTTATTCTTTGCAGCTAAACACAAGGGGGGGGGAGAGGGGGGAGAAGCCTATCCACATTTAAAAATTCTCCTGCCACCAAAACTACAAACACTCCAGTGAGACACTTTCTGCACCTCTCCCCCTCCTATTTCCTATGCTCAAACTGTCTTTTTGGGCCATGCTGAACAGACTCTCTTGTTGCAACATAATATTTGACATGAGCAAGAGCACTATCCTCTCAGTCACATGTAATTCTCTCAGCAGTTCTTAAAATGATCAACTCAGCATGTGGGATGTGTGTTAACAATCAAAGCATTATGCTTGTGCTCTGTTCATCTAACGATGTGTTTGGAAACAACAAATAAAAGACTGGAAAGCTTGGTGGTGCAAAACATATTCACTCCCTCTTTCTTTTTAAAAGTCTCGTGAACAGCCTGGTTTTCCTCTTCCTGCAAGTGCAAGCCTAAAGTAAAACACCGTGTAACAATCCACTAATAACTGAGACAAATTCCAATCTTACATCTAGAAAAGTTTAATGGAACAATCAAGTGAATAATGCAAAGAGACTTTTCATATCAAAATATCAAGCCACCTTTTTTTAGAAGATCCCATGACACATTCTCAGTTATTAATGCATAGTATTTATTATACCTTTATGAGAGTTATACCGAGCGCTTTCTTGGGTACTCGTCCTGTGATTTCGTCGCAGACTTTATGAATGAACTGATGAGGAATGACAAAAACCAGCAAGTCTGCATCCTGTACGGCTTCATTAAGGTTTGGGACAGCAACCTGTGTAGTTATGGAAGAGAAAGGCCACATAACTTCTTAAAATTAAGACTACACACAAGTGTTACCTGGTAAGTAAAAGCACATTTTGGTCTTATACTGAATGCTACAAACTACTGTGCTTCATCATTGAAAATAAGTAACATAAACTTCCCAGAAAAGCAAAAGAATTTAAGCTTTCAAACAAGCTATTTTATGTCTTGAAAGGGGCATCTTCACAGCCACCAGCATGGCTGGTGCAATGAAAATTCAAAATGTTCCGCAACATTCAAACGAGTACTTTGAGTTAGAAAATATAAAATAAGAAGCTGCCTTCTCTTTGACAAAATAATCTCAATTTTCGATAAATGATTGCATGCAGAAAAGTAGTTTCTTTACTTAGTTCCTTACACACTCAAATTTCTTCTCCAGGCCTCTTACATCTACTAGTTTGTACTCTTTCTCTGTACTCACAGATTTTGTTCACCCTTTAAGAAGGTGATCTACTTTGAAGTCACTTGCCAGACTCCACTTTTCCTAACACTTGATGACCATCTTAAAATAACACTGAGGTTTAAAATGTAGCAATAAGCTCGACCTATTGATAAAGAGAACAAACTTGAACGAGCAGGAAGCGGACAGCAGAAACACCACACTTGCTGAAGGCTAGGGAAATAGGATTTCAGCATCACTGTTAAAGAGAAAACTGCAATGCACAGCAATTCATGTTTTTCCTGCCCAAAATCTCTACTGAATTGTCAGCTGCTCCAGTCTCTTCCTATAATGTTTTTGGGGCAAGAGTGACCATCTGCCCACCCACCACCATGTTACACTAACACAGAACAGATGTGGAATCCCACTGTTCTGCCCTGGCAATGCTACATCTAACATGCTGATCTGACTGCACATAGTTGAAATGCAACTGAGAACCAGATAAACTGCAAATGGCTTGCAGTTCACTTGAGAAATACTCTAGCTCTCATGCTGGAATACTTTCTAAGAGTTTCAGACTACTTGAAATCCCTTCAATTCTCACTGACCAGCCAGCTCCCTTCCAAAGTTGAGGCCAAATTTTTTTTTAAATAGGTGTGGTCAGAGCTGTTAATCTTGTCCTTGTTTTCACATTTACTTCCCTATACAGAAGCTAAAGTAACATAAAGACAACAGTGAGACCGAAAAAAAAGAAAAAAAAAAAAAGCACAGTGCATTGGATTTACCTACCTGCATAATTGCATAATTTTACTTGTTCAAATCTCTGATCTCATGAGTAAAATAGCATACAGTTTGAAATATTATAAACCCTAAAGTTGTTAACAAAACAAATTTCTACCTCCATTCACAGCATGAGCAATATTCCTTCTGCTCCATAACTAGAATTTAGCTTCTGAGCCTTACCACATTATCTGGCAGCTTGTATCCGGGGAGATATTTTACATTTTCATGTTCACTATTTATGATATCTGTCAGTTTTCTCCCATTAACGTTCTCCTCGAAGACCCACATCTTCACTGTGGAAGCAAACTTTTGCAATTTTTTTACATTACCGCCTATTATTTTGGCAACCGCAGAACCCCTGCAGGAAAGAAAACAAAAATATTCTAAAAAAATTATGATTTTGCTCTAGAAGAAAGAGACTGTCTTTAAAATAAACAGAAATTCACAGGTTATTGGACCAGGTACTATGTAGCATTTTTGATCTAGTAAAACAAGTGGAAAAATACACCAGTCATTCACACTGCTGCTTTCTCTCAAACAAATATATCTAGAGTAGGTTGGACTGAAGCATTTACTGAAAATGTCCCTACTTATTTTGTCTGCTTATTGGCTATCCAATGAGAGTATGGGTTGTATTTCCACAAATCAAATGGATTATATCTTCAAAGCAGTGGTAAAAGTGACATACTCAATTTTTAAAAATGGATCATTTCCACCTTTAAGAAATGGGAAGCTTTCTTTGCTAAGCTGACTGACCCATCAATTGCTGTACAATACTGATATCCATTTAAAGCCAAGAAGCATTTATGTCTTGCATGAGTTGTAAGCTTTATGGTTATGCTGCCAACTTCACAGAAATTAACTATTGCAATGGCATCCTCTGAATTTGCAGGCAGAGAATTCCACTACTGTTAGCCTCATTTTCTCCCCAAGAACAGCACACAGTGAAACCTGTAGGATGGTGATCAATTTTACTACCCAAATCTCTAAGAAGCAATTAAATTAATCAGAATTAGTGAAGCTACATACAGGAAGAGGAAGAGGAACAAATGCAACCTTCCCTTCCATTCCTAGCCTGAATGCTACATGGAAGAAAAAGGTGCCATTTCATAAAGCCTGTTAACCTAACTTCCTTTCCTGGGACAAGAAAGCAGCTTCATAATTACTGATAACCTACTGAGCAGACAAAAAAAAAAATTTAGAAAGATGCGGAAAAAATACACAGTCACCTATCTCAGGCTTAAGTGTGTGTGGAAGGAAACTGCACACTTTATTAGGAGGTCAGAACACTAACTTTGCAAATCTAGTTATACTCACACACTCCCCTGAATTTATTACGGACATTGCTTGTAATAAACTGATAGCTGGCGACTAAACCAAATAGATTCATTCTGCTCCGAGAGCTTTCAGAATGGCACAACTCATTGTGCTATATTAAAGATGTGTACTATCACAGGCCTAAGGTCACTTTCTAAGTAGTGGCAAAAAAAATTACAGCATCTTAACTAGACCTTCTTCAGTTAAACCATAAAACTGTATGTCTTAAAAGACTGGAATTTATTTCTCTAATAGCTCTTCACACACTACAAATTCCCCTGGGTTCAGGAGGTGATACAGAAGCCACAACTGTCAGCCACCTCTCATCAAGCTCATATTCTAGATCTGCATGCACACAGAGTGGTTTCCGCTGCAATGGTAGACAACTCACCAGCTCAACCCCCAAATTTCAGATCCACACAAACAGTATGAGTCACATTCAACACAACACAGGTATGTGTTCCTCAAAATGCTTTGAGTTCCTTGAACAAAAGCACATTTACTACTGTAGATTTATATACAAAGTCTGGATCCTGGTAAATTACTATCTGCAGTTTTGAACTTCACTACACATTCTGTATGCTTAGTGTTGACAGAGAAAGACAAAAATAACTGATTCAGCAACTGTCCGACTGGGATTTTCAAACAGTTTGCCAGCATAAAGCTTGGCAGCACGTACTACTTGAGCAAGACATTAATTCCATTACTATTTAACACTTAAATGCCTTAGCTGTCTTTTTAATACAACATTCAAAGGCTGAAAAAAAGGTGAAGATTTGCCTAGTCTTAGTTCCTGAATTCAAGAAGATTCTCCTGACTGGCTTCTCTCCTTCCTCATTTCCTGTTATGTTGCAACAACTATTGCAGGACTGAATTAAGCAAGGTCAAACAACTGACACCGAGTCTAAGATTGCTCTATGCAAGGTGAAATACCAGCTCCCCACACCTGTTAATCCAACAAGCAAGCCCTTCTCTTCTGTGCCCTACCACTCCTCAGTGTGTACTCTGAAATAATTTACTCGGAATGTCTGGCTCGTCTCATACACTCCTGACACATCGCAGAGCAAAGGAACGGGAATTCTTGCCAATTTATTCTCAGCAATAACAGTTCTAGTGTGAGCTAGGTTGCAAGACTTGGTGCCTGCAGCAGCTCACACAAGAAAAAACATAGTCAAAGATTCCCTCATAAACCTTAACCCTGACATCCTCTGAGGGATGGTTAATGCTATTCAAGTAATACAAGGTAGTTGCATGCCAAACAGCAGTTCTTTTCCTTGCAATGAGTATCAAAGGTACGCCCAAATACAATCACATACAGTTCTTCAGAAGTGTTAAATAAGTGTATCTGACACTCACCAAGGAAGACCACACACACTGCAACAGTGAAGGGCAGGAGACAAAAGCATCACAGTTGGTCTGCTTTTCCCTCATCACTTTAAAAGTAAAGCACAAAACACAGAAACTCCTAAACTGGCCATGATACCAGCATCAGTGGACGTCACAATATGCAAGTGCAAATAATGTCATTAACTCTAGCTCTACCACTTGTCCCTATAAAATCACCTCAGTTAAGCCACAAGTTTTACCTCCCCTTTTTCTACAGCAAGTTCCTAGCCGTATGAACCCCTCTGCCCCGATAGCTTCCCACCTCTTCCCAAACTCTACAGTTTCTGTTCAAGCTGGGCAATCAGACTAATTAACAACTGGTTCTAGCAAAACAGACAGGGATAAATTCTGGCTGCGCACACCTTATTAACCTGCCCTGGAAGTGTTATAAGAAGAGCAGGCTACAGTACGTGTCCGAGGCAGCATTTGTAGTGTTTTAACTGAACCTGGGTACTGAGGCTCCAAGGCACATTCCCAAGGTGTACTCTCTTCACGTTCAAGAAAGCCGATTTTTATCCCCTATCTTAAAGATTCTAATACAATCACTTATCCACCAGCTGAGCAACCCTAAATGGGCAAGGCCAGCAAAAAGCACAGCTCCTGCTCTTCGGTGCCTTGTGAGCCATCTGTCCCATCCCATGATCTTCCATCAGGTGTCAAGTGACCCTTGCCAAGTCAACTTCATTGTTAAGGTTCCGGCTAGCAAACCGACCAAACAAGTCTGACTGGAAGTAGTTTATCATCAAAGGTGACTGGTTCAACCCTTCTAAATGGTCACTGTTGTGCCAAGTTCCTTCAGTGTTTTTTTCTTGTCCTGGACATAGGTTTAAGGGCTGTGAGAAGGCAAAGACATCTGTACAGTTACTGGCACTTGTGGGACAGAATCAGCTCACACAGAACCCCAAAAACCCACAGTCTCCGAACTGCCAAAGATGCCAAACCTCACTCAGTTCAACCACTTACGTGCTTACAATTTAGGCAACACCAGTCACGCGCTCCTGTAATTGAGGCTTCAAATATATATAACCCCAAAATATCAATGATAAGATGTATATAAATGCTTCGATTTCTTTCTATTTACCTGTTTTTGAGCATTAAATGCTTCCACTTTAGGACCACAGGCCCCAGTTCAAAAAGGCACTTTCATGCACACAGGTACACAATTCAAATTAAGTCCTATTTATTTCAATGGTTGCATATATTATTGAATCACAGTGCCCTTTGCAGTCAGGGTTTGGTGTCTGTCACCCCTTGGACTTTGGAGAGGTAGGTGATTTCTTCCTCAAGAATTGTTTTCAGAAACATTTGGGGGGGGGGGGGATGGGGGGGCGGTTACACATCAAACCCTTTGCAATTTAAACCATTTGCAATTTAAGATTTTTGATTACTTTGGTTTCTGCTTTCCTGCCACTAAAAAACCTGCCACACTGCTATCACATATGAAATAAGCTATCAGTTATTTGAATACATTTATCCCCAAAAGAAAGAAAAAAGCTGATGCCCAGTAATAGCGTTATCTCTCTCAGCATCGCAGATATGGACATTTTGCCACCCAAATATCCATCCCATTAGGCAGGAGCTTTTCTTGTTATTAAACTGATCCAATGAGGTGAAAACAAAATATATATGCATGTGGTTATTGCTAGTAGGTAATATCTACCTTTGCTTCTGCAAGTGTGTTTCACAGTGAATCAAATATAAATGCAGTCAAACTTCCTGTAAAACTTTTTTGCTAGATTTCAAGTATAGAAAAACGGCAACAATACTTCTAAAAGATAGATAGGTCTAACTGCATAATTTCTTTCTGACATATATTGCAATGCACAGTATCTCCCTGTTCATCTTACAAGCTAGTGCAAGGAGAGGAAGAAATGCTGCACTGAAATGTCAGCCATTCCCTCAACAAGCCATCACAAAGAAAAACACAACTTGGCAGTTGCTGATATTTTTAACTATGCAAAACGCCACCAAAAGCCAATTGCACGGAGCAGGCAGCAGGTGAGCAACAAGTCTAAGATCACCTTGACAAAAGACTGGTAAGTTTTGTTTAATAAAATGTAGTACCTTGCTCTACACCAAACTCCTCTGATTTTACATTTAATGTCTTAAAAAACAACGTTATCAGGAAATAATGTATGCTTAGCATTAGTAATTGAAGTGACAAACTGTGAAGATACCTTTATATAATACAGTGTAGTTAACTTATTCATTGTAAATAAGGACCCGGGGCAAAAACAGTGATCAGGAATGGTAGAGAAATTGAAGAAGCAAGACAAAGGATTATTAACATGATACTCCTCCTGGAGAATGATTAGTAAATCTATTACTTTCGGTGGACACAACAGTAAGTTTATTTAAGTCTAATTATAAACTAGTGATAGATGCAGCAATAAAACCTTGTCTCAAGCCTTCAGTGTGCCTCAGCATAATCAATTTGAGAAAGAAAAGGTATTTCAAATAACCTAGCGTCTCGTAACTCTTCTTTCAACTACCTTGGAAAACAGCTAACATAGGAAACCCCGAACAACACTTCTGGAGAGAAGTGGACTTGTTACAGAAGCCCTACAGGCAGCGCTTAGTTAGCAGTGACCTGCTGAAAAATAATTAAAAAAACGTTCAGCATCTTTAATGCCTACGCCACCTGACATCGGGCAAACCACACCACAAATACCAGGCTAAAAATATCCTAAAATAACTTCTTCACAGAACAGACGGGTGCCTACAAGCACGCCAAAACAGGGTGCTCGGTTCTGCGGCTTCTCCCCCCGTTTACTTCAGGGCAGTACCTCTGCCTCCGAGGGAGACCGAGGGCTGGAGAAGCCCACCCCTACGGCACAAGTGCGCCCAAAAGCCCGCCACAGACCAAGCCCTGCTGG
>NW_008824808.1:1413783-1437726 GCF_000699105.1 Pygoscelis adeliae
GCCCCCCCCCGCCTCTGCCGTCAGGGGATCGCCCTCCTCCCTCCGCCCCTGCGGCTTGCCGGGAAGTGTAGTTCCGCCCCGCGTTGCTCATTCTCTCACCCTTGCCGCCTCTGTGGAGGCGTCGGCTCCCGCCGTGCTCCCACGGCGGAAGCCCTCGGCCAAAACCAGCGGGCCCGCAGACACTGTGCCATATCCTTATTGTCACCGTTTTCTACTCAACTAATACCGTGCATTGCAGTCATATATGTCACGACAAAACTCTTTTGCTCTCTCCTAGTGCCAGAGCAGCGCTGAATAGCTTCAGAGTAAGTCTCCGAAGCCCCTAGATGTGGAGGGACCAACGCATCAAGTAGTAAAGCAGGTCAGGCCCGGGGGGATTTTAATGGGAGGAACATGAGTGTTTTCAAATACTCCTTTCCCCTCAGCCTTTAGCCAAAACCACGTTGTTCTCTGTCCCCCGTGCTTCTCCAGGGAAAAAAACAATGCAGATGAGCTGTTGGTTTGGTGAGGTGCTTTTGAGTCATCTATGATAAACTTTTTTGTCAAAAGTGTATTTCTACTGACATCTTTGGCTGTATTTAATAATAACCTGGAAGCACTCAAACACAGTGCTCTTGTCTCTGTAAAAAGATGGTGCCCCCCTCTCTTTATTAGAATAAACCACGTATCAAGACAATAGCCTTTTGAGCTTTTCATTAAGGGGAGCTGTGGCAAACTCCTCGTCTTGTACCTTTTCTACGTGGCTTGCAAGCAGCCTGATGGTGCTAGCTGTTCCCGAAATGCTTCTTCAATTAGAGGCTACATGAGAGGAAAAGTTGCACCAGCTCAGTTGCCTTTTGGGTCATTGTGACTGAAGTGGTGTGAACTGCTATCTGGTGTTCTCCTTCCTGTTTAAAAGTGGGGTTTTAACTTACCCCACTGCCGGTTTGCAAATCACATTAAACTAAACCAGAAGGGAGGAAAAAAAAAAAAACAAAACATGCATAAATCCAATCTGCTTGCGCTAGTATCTTCATTTCCACCAGCAGCATTTCCTAATGCGGAGAAAACCCTCATCTCATTATTGTTTGAGTTCTGGGAGGGGGTGTTTTGCTTGTGCTTGCCTTAAGCATCCAGAGACCAGGGTTGAGAATATCCAGCCCAGCTTTTGAGGGATTGGGGAAGGGGTAGTCCTATAAAATTGAATAAGGACACAAGCAACTGGAGTCTAAATCCTTAATGAAATAGGGGAATGAAAATTATGCAAAAAGCACATACTTACTGTAAGCAGTTCAGGATCATTTTGATGATGTGGACAGAAAAGATAAAAGTCTTTATTAAGCTAAATGGGAAATATAAAAAGTACAGACAAATTATAATTTCTATAGATTTTCTCATAAAGCTGACAGTTCTTCAACGGTCTAGAAGGCTATGGTCCATCAGTCTGCAGCATTTTATGAGGTTGTGTGTGTACTTCTGTGTTTTACACAGAATTGTCTTACTGGCAGCCTGCAACCTGAACTTTAACATACATCTTCACCATGAACTAAACTGCAGTCTAGTTAAACAGTTCAAGTTTATACAAACTCGGTTAACAGCCAAAATATAATGTAAATACATGTTCATCTTGAAGACTCCTCAGATGCATTGCAGAAATACATTGCAGAGGCCTACTGGTACCATTCCAGAGACTTTTACCTATAAATAGAGTATTGATTAATTTAAGCTGCCTCTGAGGTAAGAAGTGGCCAATCCTTTAAATAAAAACATTGCAGACAATGGAGAAAAAAGAGCAAGAAAGAACCTTTCTACTGTTAAAACAAGTGCTTCCAGATCACTAATGCTACCAAGAACACAAAAATATTCTTTTATGCCTTATCTGCAGACTCAGACTGGCTGTGTTCAGGCAATTTAGCTGTACTGATTGAAGATACTGTCCTCCCACCCCTCCCACCCTAGCAGGCTATACCGACCTCAGCTGGAGATTTTAATCGTTTTCTCAGTGTTGGCAGAAAAAATTACTTTTTGCATGTTAGTGGCTTGAGTTCAGACTCTGGCATCTTACCTTAAATTGCTAATGAGGTGGGTTAGGAGCAAAGGCAATCTGAAAGGTAATCTCAGGGAAATCAGAATAGTAGCCTCTTTCGTAAGAATACATCCTCACAGTGTAGCCATGACAATCCAGGTACAATCAATGAACTGAAGTCACAGATATTCATGTGCATATTCCATTCCCCTGAAGCTTATACAGCAACCAGCCAAAGGGAAGTGACAGACAGCTATACGTTCTAATAGATCAAGCCAAACAACTGCCTGAATTGTAAGTGTTAAAGCCCTCAGATTCTGGGCTTTGTATGGCAGCAGCTGAGGCAGGAGCACATTTTCCCTTATGCCAGCTTTGCTATGGCAGCAGTAGGAGCTCCTCTGACAGGTGAAGCAAGCATCTGGGTTTATTAAACCACCACTAAGATCTGACAGATTTGATCTGTCAACACCCCATAAGACTAAGTCAATATCAACTTCATGTAGCGCATGTCAGAAAGCAGATGGTTTGGTACTTATAATTCCGTTACAGAAAAAAAAAAAGATTGATAAAAAAAATAAAAATACATTTCGGATGGGGGAGAAAGTAATAATGAGATCACTGTTCTTGTTTTCCAGTTTTCCTCTGTATTTAAGTGGTTTGTTGGTCCAATGTCAATAGAGATAGATCCATTTTTTCCTCCAGTGCTTCATTTGACTTTATACATGCTGATGAAAAAGACAGCATGGATTAAGCATCCATTAAGAAGAACAAAAACAACACCTATAAGGGCAGTATAAAGCTCTGAAATTCTCTAGTTGCATGTTCTAGACTACTTACATGCAGAGTCATTGCACTTACAGCTTAATCTATTAATCTATTTTAACTATTCTAGATATTGCTAGGATGCCTGTTCCTCTTTTTTTAGGAAGTTCTCTATTTGTCTGACATCCAAGCGTTTATCAAAACCTGACAAGCTCCTTTCAAAACTCAGTACCCAGAGATAATAAGATATGTCAGTGCTAATCTACGACTGCAGGGAGTCCTGTACAAAGCAGAAACATCTGGCAACTAGAAAATACAGGACAGCTACAATAGTTTAAAGTATTTAGCTTAACTGCAAATTTCTGAAAACATCCTGATTACCTACTTGGAAAATTTCCATTTAATATGCTGATTTCCTCATTGAATAGATTATTATAAAAACAGGTTTTTAAGGATACATTCAAAAGCATTAAATAACAGTTTCCTTTCATTTTATTCTTAGTGTTCTGTATAAAAGGTAGGAATCTGATTTATCTATAATAGGTAGTTATTGCACTGGAACATATTAAGTTCTTGAAACAAAGCTTGAAGCGTTCTAAATTCTGCTGATTTTGTAGGAATTTCTTTTACATACATACTATTGTGTGAGCATGGGACTGGCAAAACTGTGACTTCTTTAGTAGTGTAAACTCTTTAACCTAACTATGGATATGGATTAGGTAGCACAGCTGAGCCTCTCTGAGTAGATGACCTCAAGGGGAAAAAGACTAAGATACAATAATTAGGATTTTCATAAGACACCTCAGTGTCTAAAGCATCTTAAAGACAAACATGAGGATGATGTTCTGCCTAAATGAAACATAGACGTAACTGAATAATAGAGTTAAGAAAGTGCTCTTCATGTCCCACAGTCTCTGACTTTTTTGGAGGTGTACAGAGTGGGAAGGAGTTAAGTTTGGCTTTTAGTTTTTGGTTTTTTTTTATTCCTAGTGACTGCTGGGTAGCTTTAAAGTCCCCAGAAAAGAAATACACATTAAGGCCAGGAAATGCTAAGAGGCACAAATATTTTACCTTCCCTCCACTCAGACTTCCTCCCCTTCAAGTCCACTCCCTATTCCTCCTCATCCTTTCTCCACATAACCTGTTTTCCCACCTCTGAGCTGTGCTTATTTTGTCAGCTGTCCATTCCTTTATTCAATGTTTCTCATTTATGCCCATTCTCACCTCAGACTTCCCAGTCTTGCTCTACTTTGTCTGACTGTTCTGCACTTCTGAGGATAAAAAGTTAATGAGGAAAGGCAGGTGTTTTGAGGGTTAAAAGCCATTTTACTTTCCTTACATTGAGGCAAATGTACTCCATTTTTAGAGAACTACCCACCTCATGCAAGGTTGACAGGCACCTTCAAAGTAAGTCAGTCTTCCAAATATATCACCTCTCTGTTCTCAAAGAAGAAAGAATATTTGCAGCTTTACTTGGAGATCATATTGCCTTTTGACAGGCCTTACAAGATAAATACAATTTTCATCTAGCTGGGAACCTAGGTCAAGCACAAATTATAAACCTTAATAGATAAGGAGAAATCTGGAAAATTAATGTCTCATTTTAGCTTTATAAAGACTTTCTCTCTGTATCTTACAGATTCTGCTGGTACTGTTTTTTCCTCTGCCTGCCCAACATGGTGTACTTCTTTCAGGTAACCTATTACTGATGGTAATTTGTTACAAATTATTCCATTAAGCTTTTGTGTTACTTAAGGTCATAGCATGATAAACCTTTTGGGTCAGTAAAAAGGCCATCCTTCCCCAGTTGCTCATTCCCCTTTTTGCACTTTCTTCCCCCACCTTGTGTTGACACACAAGTTGTTTGTGCAGTCCATGCAGAAAATCAAATAGAATTAGCTGTGTTTATCTCCTTTTTCTAGCTTAAAGTGTTTGTTGAACAACTGTCTCAGCCCATAGTGTAAGAAGTCAAATGTCTGACTAAGCAATTTACCGCTATTAGATTTGTATTCTGGAATATAGAGTCTAAATATAAAACAGAGACAGAATTATGTGGGCTGAGGGCAATACACAAAACTGATTTTGGGAAATATGTGTGTCTGTCAGGTAAGTGTTTCTTGCCTACAATCTTTAGGCAGTGGAGAACTATTTTTAGAATAATTGTTTGTCATTGCTCTGTCCTATATATAAACAGTATTACAAGATATTCCTTACAAAAGAAAAAATAAAGGCAAGCTTTGCTCTACATACGTGGATTTTTTTTCCTTTTTTTTGAAGTGCAGATGGCCTCAAATCATTCCTTTCTTTTCTATCTTCCATTCTTATCTTCTTGAAGTTGAACTAGTCTTCATCTCACCTTACTCACTGAACCATTCTGATGGCATGCAGGGAATGCTTCCTTTCCAACCTTTCCTCCGCAAAGCAAACAATAACAAAGACCTTTGTCTTTGGAAGCTAGGAGAATGGTGATGGTGTAAGAATGTAAGCCTGGTTCCCTACTGTTTAGCAGTCAGCTTTGATAAAGCATTCCATTTGCAAAGCCTCGATTAGTGTCTCTGATGTGACCCTTAGAGCTGCTGCAGACTAACTAGTGCCTCCACTCTGGTGCTTATTGCAGCTATGTCCTGCTCTCATCACTGAGTTCTGCTTTGCGGGTAACTCTTGCTCACATAGTAGCTCTGCCTTCCAGACAGTGCAGTGACTGGATCTCTTACAAAACTCTAAAATGAGCCTCCCGCTACTGTGGGAGCCCCAATCCACGGAACTGTGTCCCTGTAGCTACCCAGGGCTGTTATCAAGCACTTAGAGAGTATAATTGAGGTTTAGGAGGAGTGAATTGAAATTATTTACTGTTTATCCCTATTTCAATGGAATTCTACATAAAATTTTGGCAAAGTTATTAGTCAAAAAAGGTTTGGATCATGTGTCAACTTTTTCCTGCAGTCTGTTGACTGGAAGGGGATTATTGAGGAGGAAAAAAAAAAGCACAATGAAATTAAAATCTAGATCTTTAGATAAACTGCACTGGCTAGTGTCCACGTGATGTAACTGTTCTCAGCTAGGAACAAAAAGAATACCAGGTCTCTCTCTGCATGTACCATTGTCCCATGGAAAGCTGCAACTAGAAAAACTCTGCTTTAACTGGAGTGGAATGGTTTGTGCCTCTTTGTTTATGACTGTGATGCCACAGATGGCTGCAGATCTGCTGCACATTTGTTGGCATCATTGCCTCCACATTTTAACATAAGAGAGTTTTGAGCGGGTTTGCAAGCTCTTCACAAGCAATAGTCAGGATTTTCTTAGCATTGCTGTTTTCTTGGATTGTTAGGTACAGTGCTGGGTGCTAGCATCATGCTGACAGAGGGCAGCTCTGGAGGCGCACTTGGCACCAATACATTGTTGCAGTGAAGGATCTAATAGTAAAGAAGCGTCTGGACTAGAAGTGAAAACTATTTCTAGCCGGTCAAGATGTAAAATGACTGTCTGGTCAGCTGAATTATGGAATCAGAAGTTCATGGATGTAACTGACATTCACATGATGTGAAGCACAGCTAAGTGACTGCACAGTCCTCTCATCCATAATGGAATCTGATGTGCTATTCCAATGATCTGGAATCAGGATAGATCACTTCTTATAGTCTCTCTCTACTGTGCTTCGATGACTTTTACTACATCTAGAATGTATTTTAACCAGCACACTTCCAGATTGAAAGTTTCTGGAAAGACAGCCCCAGTGCTTTCACTACAAGTTTTTAGTAACACAAGATGTGAAGTTTGGGATTTCCAAAATAAGAATTGAGACAGCGAAGGCAGTTCATTAACATAGTGAATGTTGACCTAGATATGTATGTCTTCATTTCTCTCCGTATATCAGATATTCAGTCTCACGCAGTCTGAAGAAAACATTCAGATAAAGTTATTGTAGAAAGATGTATTGAATGATTTTTAGAAATAATTGGGCCCAGCAATTCCTGCTAGATATGCTTAGCTGATGCTCTCAATAGTTGTGTCTGAAAGCCAGTTTGTTACTGTTTAATAGCTTTTATTGACATAGACTATGTGAAATTGTATGCAGTTCCATAATTGATTTTTTTGTTGCATTGAAATTTGTTTATATGTCATTGTCATTTTTTGGAACAAATTAGTGAACTGTCTTGTCTATGAAGAGAAACTGAACTGAGAACCATGGAACAGGTTTTTCACAAGGTAAACATTGTGAAATTTATTTTGTTTATTGTTATTATATTATTACATATACATAACATATTATTATGTAATATGTTTATTTTGTTTATTGTTTCACAATGTAAACATTGTGAAACAATAAACAATATAAATTTGCTGTGAAACAGTAAATGTAAAGTACTAAAATCAGAAGTAACTGTCGGTTCATTTTAAGCAAAATGAGAGCCTCGGTGTCTATGGGCACGTGAACATTTGATGTAGCAAGGAGAGTAAGAAATATGAGAAGTGTACTCCATTTTAAAATGGTAATGAATAGCTAAAAAGTTTTTGCAAAAAATTTTAACTAAGCTGCTATCAGGGCCCTCATTGAGCCCACAGGCTCTAGTTGTCTTGACCAGCCTGTAACCATGTTTTCCTGTAAGCCTCCTCTGGGACTCCTTCCTCATCTCCCAGGCTTTGTCTGCCTCTGTTCTCAGGCAACTATGGTGTGGTGCAACTGTGTAATCTTGGATCAGACTGCTCTGTAAACAGCTAGGTCATGAGAAAGAGCTGTGAGAAACCTCAGATGGGAGCAGGATGCGCATTTCCATCCATGCACGCTCCATGCATTGGCTCAGGAACTGCATTTCATCTCAGGCCTTGCTGTCGGTTCCTGCCTGAACTACGTTGCATGTATGTGATGCCTGGCCTTGTACCTTGCCAACCCTGATCTTGCCTTCCTGACTTGTCTCCCTGGGTTGACCTTGGACCTGCCAGGTGTCTGCAGAGTTGTCTGGCCATCAGTGGACTTTTGGCTGAACCTGGTTACTGTCACCAGACCTGCTTTGCTCTTCTTGCTCAGGTAGCGTGGGACTACACCCTTGTTAGGAAGGACGTTGCTCCCATCTGCTTGCCATCCTGGCTCATCCTCTTGGCTCACCTTCCTTTGCAGAGCAGCTCATTCTTGCTGTTCCCTGACAGCTGAAACTAGAAATATTTTTCTACACTAGCTTTAAAAGCTATAATGACGCAGGCTTATATAAGATTCACTTTTAGCACAGCGGATGCATAACTGTTTTCTTAGTTACGTGGATGCACCTGTGCCGATCCTGCGTTGCTGAGAGTAGGAGCAAGGCTAACAACAGGACAAAGATCAGCTGCACAGAAAGGCAATTTACTTGTGTTCCTGTCTGACTTCACTCATTTGAGCAGCCACAGAGCCAGTTTATTTGAGTAAAGTTATGCAGGATTAGGGACTAGGGCCATAAAAAGTAACAGTTAATACATGACTCACTGATACAAGGAAGGTATGTACAAAGGGCAAATTATTCCAGATTACAAAACTATTTAAGACTGGGAGTGAAAATATCTTATTCCCTTGTTGCAGAATTGGAGCAAATCACTCCGTTATTATGTGAGATCATAATAAAAATAAATCAGGTAGGATAAACAAAATCTATATCTATAACATGTTATATCTTAAAAATACACTCTACATGCCAAGCAAAACTAATATGGTATTTATTAAAAAGCAGCTTACTAACTCTTCATGCAAAATGTAAAAACTCCAGCAACTATGCCAGCCAGTGTTTCATTAGCCACAAAATACATAATAGACATAGAAACACTGCCTTAAGAGATTCTTAGGAGACTTAAGAGAATCACCTTATCCCATGGCTCCACCTGGGCAGTCAGGCTGGTTATTTAGTTAAATCTCAGGTGACATTCTCATAATGGGTGGTTCTTTATAGCAGGAAGGAAGTTTGTGAGCCTTTGAGCTGAGTACCAAGCCAAGCTGGTTGTTGATGAAGACCAGGTTGTGGGGTATCAGTTGTGTAAAGCCATACAATCTGCAGGAGTTCTAATATGTGGGACTCACAGGGTGTCAGTGATCCCAGAAAAAGGAAAGTATAGGCTACAGGAGTAAGAAAGCCAAATTGTACTTGATAGTTGCGCTGGGATAGACATGTCATTTCTTGGCCCCACTGTCTTCACCCCTTCTGTCTGCACTGTAGAGACCCTAATTCTCTGTATGCTGACTTTGTGCTATTTTAGCTTGTACACTGTACAGAACTCTGCCACGTTGCAACATACAGAGTCATACCTTGCTGCTATGGATCTGCACAGGGCATGTTTATTGCCCTGTGCTTGTCTGCTTTGTAAGTGGCCACCACATACCCTACAGGAGGGGCAGCTTGTACCTCAGCTTCTGACCTTAAGACAGCAGAGCAGCTGGTTGTTTCCTGTGCTCATCCTTTTTCTAGATAGTAGGTCATAATAAGTGATCCTATAAAGGTTTAAAAATGCGTATTTTTGGACATCAGATGATTATCTGAGTTTTAGAGCATTGTAACAGGAGTTTCTAGTGAGATCTTTTTTATAAACCCCATTTCCTATTCTTTTTCGCCCATAGTGCCTAGTGTATCTTCAGGATGGAGTGCAGGTCTAGCATTGCAGGCTAGTCACCTCTCTGTGATGGAGGTAGGACAGCTTCCCTGCTGCCTCTGGTCACCTTTAATGAGATGCAATCTTAATTCTCACCAGCAGTGGGCTGTTTTTTTGTGTTTACCACTTACATTTGTGCTGTTCCATTGCTGTGCATCAGAAAACAGTGCAAGCTGTGCAATCCTAATGTGTGCAACGCCTCTCTGCATCGAGTGTGACAATCTCAGTAACCTTCGTGTACAGTATGTGCAGTCTAATAGCACCAGCAGCATCCAAACCCGGTTATCAGCATGCCAAGCCAGCATGGAATGTCCTCTGTGGAACTGATCTGCCGCAGCTAGTTTGTAACTCAAGGGTGTAGGGCTTTATTTTTCTTATCTGCAGAGGATAAAAACTCCCATGAGGGCGTTCCAACTTTCTGTTTTGTTATTCTGTGGTAGAGTCTATGCATATTAACCTCCCGAGTATCGACACCTAGGACAAATTTAGCATCCAGAGTAAGTGTGACTGATTTAAATGTTTTTGTTTAGTTGGAAATCATACACTTGCCATAAATTGTGAAGGGCCAGAGGGTTCTGAAACAACTTTCAAAGATGATAGCTAGCCAGCTTTAGTGCCAGTCTGATAGGGTCTGAGTATGTAAACCAAAGCTTTTCAGTGTGCTTAACATAATTCTTTTTCAAAGAAAAAATCACCAATGTCCAACAGTGTCCTGATTTGCAAGCACAGAAATGTTTTTTCCTATTAAATTTTAGTGCCTGTTAACACTTGTGTTAGCAGATACAACAAAGCCCGGTAACAGAAGAAAAGACTCCCGAATGCAACTTTATAACAACAACATGATATTAATCAGCAAAGAATGACTTTCACTGGCGATTAATTTAGTGCGCTGTGAAGGAGGAAGCTCCTTTGGCACTAGAGGGAGTTGCTGTTTTCCAACAATAAATCCTGTCCCATGCAGCTAAAGTTCACACATATGGGGACTTTATTGGTTTACAGAGTTTGTATGCAAACTGACTGAGCAAAAGACCAAGGTGGAGGCAAAGGAGGCATTAGACAACGTTTCTGAACAAGATGTGGCACAAAACGAAGTTTACAGCCAGTTAATATGTAAATTTTTATTGCAATTCTTAAAATTAGATTTGAATTAATCTCCCACTTTGGACCTAATTTAAGTCTCTACCCTTTATGTTTAAGAAAGACTGGGATGTTCTTCACAGCAAAAGTAAAAATCTGTAGTTTATGGATAGCTTCATTGGTTTTAGCAGCTAGCTTAGGTCCCTGCTCAACAGAGGCATTTCCAAAAGAGCTCTGAGTTCTGAATTCCTGAGTCATGCCTCAGTTGGTTACTTGGGTGTGGGAGAAGCAACAGGAAAAAAAATCCCTGCAAGTATTTAGAAAAACAATGATGAACTATGGTGATGTTAATTTCATCACTAGTTCTGATTTTCTTTAATTTTGGATAGAAAAACTTCATTGTTTGTAATGCTTATGTGTATTAATGTGGTATTCAGACCTAAAATAATGTTCTAGAGCCTGAAGTATTCATCCCCAAAGCTCATGCAGCTTGATTGCCGTGGGTAGGGTTGTGTAGGCATAAATGATGGGAGTATAAGATATAAGTATAAATGTTGATTAAGAAACAGGGTGAAGAAAAGTTGAGTTTTGGTCACTACTGATAGGAATAAAACTCAGTAAATATCAGTAGATAGATATCAATAGATATCACCTGATATCAGTAAATATCAGTAGATATCGCTCAGTAGAAGAGTTTTAATTTTGAATACGCACAAGAGATAAATCCACTTTTATTTACATAAATTCACTTTGAGGGTCAACAGCATGCCACAAACTACTGTGTCAAAAAAAATCGCTGTCTTTTTATGTAGAGGAGAGGCTCTAGCACTACTTGATTGTCTAATTTGTATTCATTTGGTTAAAGAGGAAAATTCTTTACAATTATTAGCACAAAGAGACTATCCTCCCTATAGTTATCCCCATCTCTGCAAACTTGCCTCCTCTGCTCTGATATTCTAGTTTATACCTAATACGTAAGAATGGATACCAGGATGGTGTAAAAAACATTTGGATTGAAGAATAAATTAACACAGTAGATAATGAAACCTCTTCTCATTTGTATTTATTTTCTCAAATGCTATAAAACTTGCTGCATCTCTTAGAAGAAATACTATCAGTTCTCTTGGCGATTCAGATCTTCATGTTTGCTGCTAGTAGAGATGATGCATTGTCTTTCTTTGTCTGTGCACCCATAAACTCTATTGCATGACTAATTAGTCTGCTGTAATAACAGTGAACTTAGTAATGTAGTTTATGGCTTAGCTTTCAAGTTTGCAAGAGTATTTATTTGAAAGTTTTTAATTGTTTAGTGTGTTGGCCTTGAAGGGACTAAAATGTGTACAACACATGAATGCTTTGACCATTCAAAATTCATCATCAGTAATGCAATTAGAAGTCTTCTGAAGTGTGTGACCTGTCCAAATTATAATGAAATGGAAAATTGACTTCAGTCATTAATTACCACATTAACCGGGCACTTTCTTGCACCTTTAAACCTTGGAGATTTTATTAGAATATGGGATTAAATAAAAATATGATTTAGTCTTTTCTCAAAAGGGAAAGTGAAATACTTTCAGGATAGGCTATTGCAGGTCTATCTGGAAGATTTTGAGAATGCATTCAGTGAAGAAAAATCCATGGCATCAGCCATGTTCCCTGAGTGTTTCTTCCGTTTGAGGAAATGGAACACATTCCCTTTTTAAATATTTGCTGAATTCTTTGGAATCCATGACTAAGTGGAATATTTTTTCTATGATGTTTAAATGCGTTTGCTCTTTTGGTTCTTCTGTTTGCTCTGTGACTCCCAAAATAATGCATTCAGGTTCTCTTCTCATGCTACGTTAGGCCAAGGGGAACTTTCCTGAAGGCATGAAATGTGAAGTGCTTGAACTTCTCCAGCTCTTTTCTATACTCTGTGAGGACTTTTATATTCTCTAGGAAGATGTTTTCATCATAACCTGAATTATTTTGCTTTCCCTTTGCCTCTGATTGTGGCCTCCTTAGTAAGACCAAGGACGTTAGTTACTTTTAATCCAAAAATTTGGGCTTTTTTTCCTTTGACACTGTTATAATTTATAGAAATACAGCCTAATTAATATATTAAGTCTATGGGAAAAGCTAATCACTGTGAGATCTAGGTCCTATTGCTTATTTTCTATTATTAGTGGCATTTTATTAGAAACACTGCAGTTCTGGCAATACATTAGGTTTAAGCTGGACACTGTGCACAAAGCAATACATTTCCCATTTGCTTTCTAGCTGACAGTCCATTCATTTCCTGGTACAACTCCTGTGAGGAATTAATCAGATTTAATGAGGTCCTTATCATCTCCTTTTTGATGTTGTGCACTCTGCTGGTGCATCCTTGCAAAATGACATAATGTACTAGAATTTTTGCTTCTCTTTCTACTATGTTTTGTGACATGTTTTCCTAGATTGTGCTGACTATCACAGAATGTAAGGCTTCTTGTATTATTTTGCTTGACTTTGATTTTGAGCTTTATATGCATATTCCTTATTACCCTGCGGATGTGAGCTTCATACCTGAGTCGTCCTTTTTACTGGCATTTTGAATTTTCAGACTTGTCTGCTGAATTAGACTGCCATCCGTCTGCTAGAAGCCTTGCTCTGGACTGAGTAGAAATTGAGCTAGCTCTAAATAATGTGCCCAGATTTAATTACAAATCTGCCAATGTTTGAAGTGTTTTCTGAAGTATTTTCTGAAGCTTTTTAATTGTGTCCTAGATTTCAATATTATTTTCCTTCATGAGAAAGCAAATTTGATTCTTCAGTTTTCATTCAGCCACAGATACTTCTAATGTAATCTTGTACCCTAGATAAAACCACATTTTTGTGTTTCATTTTATGGCACAGCTATCGTACTTCTTACATTTCTATGCTGCAGTTTCACTGCCTCCTTTGACCTATATTAACAGGAGATGCCTAAACGTACCATGTATTTCAGCACCTGCCACCATAAAAAGGTGACCTTCACAATGTCATTTTGTCTTTTAATGATACCTATTGCTTTTGTATACACAATATAACAGTGTTTGAACTTCCTTCCATTGTCTGCTGTATTTCTAGAGAGTTAGAGCTGTGATTGAGCCTTTAGGATATGTATTTTAATTTTATTTCTGATGTTATGTGACATTAAGTAGACTCTGGGACACAGGATGCATAGCAGAGATCAACTACATTAAGTGCTTTGATTCCAGTTGGGCTTGAATTTCTTGATCTTCTCTATTATATAGCACAAATTTCTCAGAGGCACAGCTCTTCACAAAGGGTGCCACTAACAGTACAGAGAATGTAGGGGAAGTTCAGAAGCCAGTGAAACAGGAAGGTACATGCTTCCTGGTCAGTCCTTCCACGTGTACATTCCTGGGTAGCTAAGAACAGCATTAGTGAGAAGAAAAAAACTTTATTCTCCAAGGAAGAAACATCAATTGCATTGTGCTACAGATTGTAAATGAAAAATGTGCTGCCTTGGTTCTGTGTTACAAATGGATATTCATCCCTTTTTTGTAAACTGATCCTGTATTTTGCTTGCTGTTTATTTCTACCTCCACAGTCCAGGCTGAAGCAAACTGCTTTTGACCAACAAAAAAGAAGTTGGTAACCTTAGCTCTCTTGACTTGAACTAAAGTGGAGAATTTTCCTGAGAAAGAGGCTGATGCAAGATTATTTTTCTACCTTTCCCTCACTTTTATTTTTTTCTTTTAGCAAGACTCAAGCCTGAGGACCTGTACTGCATTTAAACAACTTCATAGAATTTCCACTTTTGAGAACTGTGCTAATTATACACTAGGGAAATGTTAGGAAAAAACAAAGTGGAAAGAAATTGCTTTGTGTATTTCTTCCCATATTTATTAATTAATAAGGCCATTAGTACCTCTGAATACATAAACACAGTTCCTATCCTCTGTGAAGAAAATTACTTGAGCACAAGGAATGTGTCAGAAGTGTTATGCACAAAATTTGTGTAGATGGGAGTGGTATTTTCCCTCAAAACTACTAAACTAAAGAAGAAGAATCTTAAAACCTATGGCATCAGGGCATCAGTTTACCTTCACACAGAGAAAGCTTTTTTTTTCCCCTTAAACCCTTCTCTTTTCTTGTGCAATGGCTTGGGTTGGCTTGCTTAGGTCCGTTTCCCTTTTTAATATTTTCCTAAGATTCAAATTACCCTGAAACGCTTGGTTATCTCTGTCTCTGGTTGATGAACTCTGACTTTTTTCTGGTGCATCATCAAACATCAGTTTTCCTTCTGAAGCTCTACAACAGTGAGAAAATCCTGTGGTTATGTCAGGAGACATAGCTAGCACTTGTCTTCTATTTCTGCCTGGGTTATAAACTTCCTGGCAGCTAACTGCTGGGATTTTGACACGTGTGGTTTATGTGCAGGCTCCGAAGACTGCATCTAACCTAGCCTTTTTTGGCAAACTCCCCATTACACTCTTAGGCTGACACTGGAGCAGCTCCACCTCCACTGGGAATTCTAAAGTAGACCAGCCTCTTGTGTTGCTATCAAAGTGTTGTCTAAACTTGGTTAGAACAGATCTTGCTGGCAAAATAAGGTAATAGCAACTGCCAAAGACCTTGCTGGTGCTCTGAATGTGGTGTGACAGTCTTAATTGTTGTTAGCAAAGCAAAAATCGAAAACTCTTTCAAACTGACTGATTCTTGTCTTTGTTTCTGCCTATGAGCCCCATTTTTCCCTGTCAGCAATAGAATTCTATGCCCTTCTCTACTAAAAGCAATATGAATTTGTTTTCTGACGTGAAGGAATCTCGGATCAGATTAAATCAGTATATGGGCTGTGTTTTCCCATAGTAAGACCCTATTCCAGTTCATGAAGCATATGCTGTGTTGAGTTTATTTATAGCTTTTAGATGAGGATTTTGTTCAAGCAGTCTTCTAGAAAAAAGGAGGTGCATGACCTTTTGAAGACCTTTCTTGTTCCATTTGATATTTGTACTAAAACCTCAGATCCTTTCTATTTGTTTTTCATGAAGTATTTTGAAAATTATGTGGATAACTTATAGAATTACTAAATCTGACATCAGTGAAGCCTAATTTGGATGGGGAAAGTTCTTATTGAGACCCTTCAAAGCTTTGTTATATTGTTTGTTTAAATTTTTATTTCTGATGACAGTTTCAAATACTTGTGAGAAGATTTTTTTTTTAGAGGTCCAATGCCTGTCTTGTCAGTTAGGGGTTGACCTCTCCTGATCAGTATTTCAAGGTCCCCCAAGAATCGGTCCCTATTTTTCCCCAATAGGAACACGAACAGGATGTCAGCAAAATTAAAACAGATTTCTCCAGTCTCCTGTGTATCTTATAAAGAAGGAAGACAATCGTCTGTGTGTGCAAACCCCTGGATTCTTCCTCTTATTGTCATTTCAGGTTGTTAGTATCTGGAATCTGTTTTACTAACTTTCATAACTTTAATGCTATCTCATTTTCTGAAAGCATAGCCCTATTTTTAGGCTGTAACACAGTATCACCATAGTAGGGGGAAGTTTATAAATGATTGAAGCTGGCAGAGCTCAGAGTTTAGAATATCTGGATTTGTGGAACTGCAGCTAAGGAGTGCCTGTTCCAGGCATCCTCTGTGGAAAAGACCAAGGTCAGGAAAAGTTAAAGTGAAAAATGGCAGCTTCCTGAACTTGTAGTTTGCTTATTCTAAAAAATTAACATTTGTTTCTACCTTTGAAATCAAGGCAAATACTTTTATATCAAGCCATGTATGAATGCACATTCAGTTTTGCATAGGCTCTCAAAAGTCGAAGATCAAAGCTGACAGCTGAGGTTTAGAAACCAGAGAGACAGAATCATAATTCAGCTCTTTGCATATTTGAGGTTATCTCCACTGGATACTCCTGTCAAGGCTGAGTGTGATATGAGAGAGCAATCATTACAAGCAAATTCACCAGAGAAGAGGAAGAAAAAAATATGTCTGTCTTTTTTTGTCCAGCAACCAGAAGAGGATTAGATAAATGACCTTGTCAGGCTTTTATAAACCTTATTTTCTAGTGTTCTTCAGAATCAGTGATGATAACAATCAATTCTCTGCTGTGGGGTCCTGCTATGTTATATCAGCATTGAACCTGCAGACCACAAAAGAATTAGCCCAGAATTTGTACGAATTAGGCAATATGCAGCACACTGCTTTAATGTTGTTTTTTTTTTAACTAATCTTATTTCTTGTAATATGTAAGAAATTTTTGGTTCATGTATTTTTCACTGCCTGTTCGTCTGTTTGTCTGTTATCAGCCAAATTAAAATCACTCAGTGCTGAACCCTGGCAAACAAAATGTCATCCCTATCTTGGGATAATTGCACACATCACACCTTCTAAAGTTAATCAAAGTATAACCCCCAAGACTATAAACCCCCAAACTGTAAAAAAAACACCGGTTTTACTGCCTTTTACATGCTTATTGGCTGGTTTTATTGGTGAGAGCTAAAATTTAGAACTGAGTGGCTAAATATATTTCAGTAGTTTACTGAATTTACAAGAGATCTATTTTGATAGAAAAAAAGCAGTTAAAATATAGGTATCATGATTTGATCTAAGGTTCTTGCATTTTGTTTTAACATTGCTATAAAAAACAAGGAAATCTCTACAATCTGCCCAGCTTCTAAAATATTGTCGTGAAAAAGGGAGTGAACATTATGCTTCTTTTAATATGAGGTTCCGCAGTTTCAGAAAGCGTTTCAAACACACTCTGTCTTTTGTCATGTCTATATATTTCAATCACACATATTGAAATACAGATTTGTAGGTAAAAAAGGAGTCACTCATGTTGCATTAGAAACTTGTATTTGTTTCAATTAAGTTTCTATAGATGAAACTGCTTGCAGAATGGAGTCTGAAATTAGTAATCTAAAGTACTTTCTGCAGAAGTAATTGTTAGAAAGTTTTATTAACTGAATTTATCTCCCTTTTTCTCCCTTTTTCAATCTTAAATGTTTGTGTTTTGTTTTTAATTTCTAGTGCATAGTTCTTTCCTTTTTTTTTTTTAAACTGTTATCCCATTGTGTGGTGGATTCTAACACTACCTAAATAGTATTTTTAAAGATGATGTGAGTAAAATACAGCTCTGCTGTGGGTGAATAAGGGGATTAGAGACTGGTCTAATTTGAATGAGACTGGTTCTTAGGCTATAAGATGCTGCATGCTATTATCAAACAACTATACAATTTGCTGTTGTTGGAGTATGAGATCAGAGCCCAAGTGGCATAAGCTAGCATTATATTATCAATAAAAATACACTCTGCAGTATAAGTGCTCTATAGCAATACTTCTGGGATGTAAACATGGTCTTGCAAATTAGCCATAAGATTACAGATACATAGATATTTCATTTAGAAAGTGGATGGACACTAAGCTGGGTGTTTTTACAGTGATATACAGCCTCATGCCTTATGAATAATAAATGTTGAAATCTGACAGATTCCACTGGAAACACTCAGCTCTCCAAAAAAGCGGGATAAAAAAGAGCTTGAGCACTGGTTTGAGATACAATATAAAAGAGCGGCACTGAGTAAACACAGCCTGGTCTTGAATCTGCATTTGACCCTTGGTGGGCTAGTATACTTTTCAAATCTCTAAATGTTTAACTAAAAACAGTGGGTAAAAGTGCCTGCACCCTGTTAAGATTTGGTATATTGACATTTATCTATAATTCCACACCAGACCAAAATGTTATCCAGCAGGTCATGCTAGATAATCTCAATGTTTTCTTCCGGCCTTAGTGTATGAATGAATCTGTTTAAAGAACTGTATTTGTGGCTACCTATAACAACTGTTCAAACATTAACTGGCACAGATTAAAGCTGTTCCCACTAGCTAAAATACACAATATGTAGTGTCAGGGATATTTATGCTCACTTAGTTTCTTTATGCACTGGCTTCCTATTTGTTTCCAGTTGCAGTTCAAAGGGTTGATTCTAGCTATACAGAAAATACCTTGCATCATGGTTGTCATACACATCACTTCCTCATGCACATTTAATGACATCCAATGCAAATATATATAATATGCATAATATAAACTAGTATTCTCTCCAGCTAACCGCCCTGAAGTTTGTATTCCAGAGGCTCAGACATTTTGATCAAGTTTTGTTTCAACTGGTCTAACCTGTAGCTGAGTAAACAAGCTACGAGAGTCTAGCTGTGGCAGCACAAACCTCAGTCCAAATGAATTTGCAGTGCCTCGTGGCAGAGTAAATTACCCTGCATGCAAGTCTCTGTTTCCTGGGCTCAACTGTTTCTGGCAGCCAAGGTAGTTTGAGTACTTTTGCTGTATGCCGTGTCTCTTTTGACTGTTTCCCTGTCACCTGCTTTAAGTTAAGTGAGGTTTAGGGGGATGGTTATGCTGGTGGGTGAGAAACTTGGATGAGAAGCTGCTGACAACAGGATGAAGTGTGGCAAAGAAGCATGTTTAGCATACATTGCAGGCTTACAGGCACCAGGGAGGGAGGATAGTGGGTGTACTGATTCAGCAAAGCTAATGCTAAAATTGGCAGACTGCAAAGTTAATGGTAGCTCCTCTATGTTCTTGAAATCCTCAGGTCAGAAGTGTTTTACTCATGGATGACATGCTGGTTAAATCTAAGTGAAGCCATTATATAAGATAGAACATAGTAATTTTATTACAATTCTTGTACTGTGTTATCAAAAAGGCCAGATAAGAGGGTCACTGCTTCTTTTAGAGCTTCAAGTCCAGGAATCCATGGAACTGGATTTGAGAAAGGACTGGAGGACATGCTGCTACTGTGCACTGTTCCACCTGCAGCATTCACTCTCTGGCAGTTGCTGTAGACAATTGGGGAAGCATTAGTGAGAGCAGGCTTGGTGCAGGTGTGACTGTGGCACGAACGGAAATTTAGGGATCGTGTCTGAGTCATTCCAGTGCTGATGTCTATAGACAGTGGTGACAGAGGTGCACAGTGGTGTCTTTTTGCCCTAAGTATTGCCTGCAGTTTAGTGACAGATGGCTTTAGCCTCCAAGACTCATGGGAAATAAAGCAGTGTCTCAGGAGGACTCTGTAGGGCAAGAAGGAGGAGACAGTAAAACTGAGCAAGCCTTGGGGCATTTCCATGGAATAGGTTCAATGCTTCAATGTAGACCAGGCAGAAGTAGATTCTGTAGACCATATAGTTAAATTTCTCCATATGATTATGATGGTAAGAAGTTGTGTGGAAATCTGGTGGGGGGAGGAGGTGGAAAAAGAACCTGGAAAGTAATTATAGAAAACTGTTTGCTAGGGGAGCATTAAAAAGGTAGAGAAACGCAAACCAAGATGACCAGGAAACAGAAATTTGCAAATGGATTATGAACTGACCTTGTTCTAGAAGCTAAAACTGTGTAGCTTAGCAAAGGATGGAGAAACTTCCCTGGTTCCTGGTAAGGGCAAACAGTGTTGAATTTGTTATTTTACCAGATGTTTTGCTTTCTAAAAGGTGGGATAAATCATGAGTTATTTTGGTTCTTTTGGGTACTTAATGAAAGACGCAAAATTTCGATTTGGCCAGAGAGTGAAAGGAACGTTCTAAAGGAGGACTGTAATGTAGCAAGCTGTGTTACCTTGGAAACAGTGAGAACCTTCATTAGGCAGGTTGCTGTTAATAAATAGCTAATTAAGAATACTTGTAACAAAGCATACATCATGCAGGATTGCATCAGACTAAGTTAATGTGTATTACCCCAAAGTCTAGCTCTACTGGGACAGACCATTAGCTAGTAAAAAAAAATAAATACAGGTTCAGTCATTTTGAAGAACATTAATAACTTAAAATAAATGACGATAGGGGGACACTGATATCGAGATTGCTATGAAAGGTTGTCCAGCTCTGTTAGACTGCAACAGTATGAACACACTGGGAAGGGAAAAGGGATGCGAAGGTTGGATATAACATATTCGTCTGCTTAAATACAATCTAAAAGCTGCATAGAGTGCCAATGTTTGACGCAAAAGAACCTTTGGTTTACCAAGGGGAAGGAATCCTTAATATATGAACAGCTGCACTATAGGTTAACCCAGAGGTCTGTCTAGTCCAGTACTTTATTCCTTCCACTAGTAGGTGCTTAGAGAAAGACTCAAGAACAGGACAGATTATTTCATCAATAAAAGAAACAGTCTTCAAGGAGTCAGAAGTTTAAGGCCTTTCTGAACTTCAAATATGTCCAAACCACTTTGGTCAACCCTGTTTAAAGGTTCTTAAAAACCAATTGCTTTTTTAATCTTTCTAGACTTTTGGCATCCAAAACCATCTCGTAACAACAAGTTTTACGAGTACAAATCATGTGAAAAAGTGTTTTCTTGTGCTTGTTTTAAACTGGCTGCCCCATAGTTCTTGTTTCATGAGAAACAGTGAAGAATCGTTCCTATTAACCTGAATACCATTTTGTACGCTGGTTGTCTTTTCCAACTGAAAACCCTGTCCACTTAGCTCTCTCCTCATAAAAAAGCTGGGGTTTATACCTTTTCTATTTCCACTATGTCCTTTTTGAAGGAATATCATAAATGCAGAGTATACAGACACTGGCTATACTATAGATTTATGTAGCAGCATGCTGATATTTCTGTTTTCCTAATGAGCTCATCACAGCTGTTTGCTTGATTACCCTTGAACACTGAGATGGGGTTTTCAGAAGACTATTTAAAATGACTCCAAGATCTCTTTCCTGAGAGGTTACAGCTAATTTACAGATCATCATTATGCGTGCATAGTAAAAGCTATTTTCTCCCCATGTGCTTTGCTTCTTTTTTTAGCAACATTAAATTTCAGTTGCCATTTTATCAGTGATTTAGTCACTACCGTGAGATCCTTCTGCTATTTTTTTGCACTTGATTCTAGTTTTAACTATGGGCGAATGAAGGGATTCTGATTGTAGAAGATGCTGAGTAACATAGATCCCAGCTCAGAGTGGTGGTTTCCCTCTGTTTGAAAAGTGGCCATTTATTCCTCTGTTTGGTTTCCCATCTATTAACTAGTTTATAATCTATAAGAGGACTTTCTATGCTATCACATCACAGTAATCCTTCTAGCAGCAGTGAAGAATATTTTGGGATTTTGTGAAATTCTCCTGGGGACATAACATACTTACAGCCTGTTCTCCCTTCCATTTCGGAAACTCCCTGATGAGCACACCATTGTTACTCGAGTTTTATTGTATGGAAAAGTACAGAGAGGCTTCTCTATACCTGTGCAAGAAGGCTTCTTTTCCTGACACAATTCTCTTCCAATAAATTCTGTGGAAGGCAGAAAAAATTACATCCATTCTTTGTAACGCAGAACTTATATAGGTAATGTGTTGCAGTAGCTGATGTGATGACACTGTTATTTCATGAAAGCATTTTGTTCCACTGTTCTGGGCTGTCATTGTAACTGATTATGAGGAGAAATGCAGGGGTCTCATGTTTATCTCCAGAGAGCAGGGTCTGAGCTTCCTGACGGAGCATGCCGTGTTCATTCCAATGTCTTCTGAAAACTGTGGTCATCAGAAGTAGTGGCGTTGAGCCTAAGAATGAGGATTTTCAGATTGTGGTCATGGAGTTTCTTTCCACGGTAAAAAATGATTGGGGAATTTTACATGCACATCTTAAGTAACGGCTCTGACTTGAAAGATTAGTTACTCTAAAATATTTTGTTTTCAAAAATAACTGAGTTCATAATCTTTGTCTGTACTGCAAGAGATATGCATTAAATGTTCCACCAGTGAAATACTAAATTAAAATTCAAGTTTCCAGACTGCAGTGCCTCACTATTTAGCTAAAACATGAGAAGTTTAGCTACCCAAAATTCAGGATCAGGTTGCCCAACATTTCTGCTACCCAACCACAACACATATGGTGGGATTTTCCGGAGATAAAACTGGGAGAATCCAAGTTAGGAGCCCTCCTCTCTATGCTCATTTATATGGGGAATGAAGGCCTCTAACTGTGGGTGGATTTGGATGGATCTACTGAGGTGCGGAACACAGAGGGCACACGACGTTTGATACACTCCAAAAGTCTCTAGTACACGGGGGCGCAAAACTTTCCACAGGGTTAAAGCACAGGAGCCAAGCTCAGTTCATATTTTCTCATAGACTCTCTGAGCTCCTCTGTATCTCAGGTCTCCAGCTACAAAATTACAAGAAGAATAACTACGTCTTTGGTATGCTGTGAAGATACATATTGTAACAAAACTGTGGCACTTGGCTAATGCAGCAAGGGTGGCTGCATTAGAGTTGATAATATCAAATATCAAATCAATAGAGTTGATTTGAGGGAATGTAACCGCATGGCTTTGTACCAAGCTGACTGTACAAGGACCTGCTTAGCTTTTTACAGTGATCTTGAGGTTACATCCCCTGTTTTCAGGAGATGTGACTTAACCCACAATAATATTTTTTGCAAAGTCTGGATGAATGATATGACTGATATGGTATGTTGATGTATATGCTGTGTGTTGGGCAAGACTGTTGTGTTCCCGACTGCTGGGCTCACCACCTACCTCTTGATTTTTCACTGTGTGCAGGCATTGCTCTGTGCTGCCGGTGTGCTGTCTCATGGACGGTCATCTCCTTGGCGTCACGCCCTGTGGTAACGGGCAGTGGTGTGTATCAGCCTGTACCAAGAAATCCCCTCCCGGGTGCTACGCTTTGTGCTCCGGTGGGCACAGCTTTGAGTGAATGTCAGCCATATGCTTTGTAGCCTGGGCATCCTCCTCTCTGGTGGTGTTTCTAAGTGTACACCCTGCACAGAGCCACTGCTTTCCTTGCTCCTCACACGGGTGCGTGTCATGTGGGGTGTGTGTGAGGCCTGCCAGGGATGGAGACGGTGTTTGCCCGGCCCCACACGCTGGGCTCCCCTCTCCCCCTGCCACGTGCACGAGGGCCTGGCAGTGTGCACACGGGGCACCCTTTTCTATCAACTACCTGAAAGGAGGCTGTAGCGAGGTGGGTGTTGATCTCTTCTCCCAAGTAACTGGTGAAAGGACGAGAGGAAATGGCCTCAAGTTGCGCCAGGGGAGGTTTAGATTGGATGTGAGGAAAAATTTCTTTACTGAAAGAGTAGTTAAACATTGGGACAGGCTGCCCAGGGAAGTGGTTGAGTCCCCACCCCTGGAAGTATTTAAAAGATGGGTAGATGAGGCGCTTAGGGACATGGTTTAGTGGGCATGGTGGTGTTGGGTGGACGGTTGGACTCGATGATCTTGGAGGTCTCTTCCAACCTTAATGATTCAATGATTCTATGATTCTATGATTCTCGCCGTGACATCAGCCTGCGTGCCTATGGGTCTACATGTCCGCCCCACGCCCTGTGTGCTGGGCAATCTTTCCTTTGGGGTCACCTCCCTGTGTCACACGGCATGGGCGCGTCTGCCACTGCTGGGGGCGCGTGGGCACTGCCGTGTGCCATCTCGCTGCACCGTGCAGTCCGTGTGTGTGTCACGCCTCTCCTCCTTCGCTGCGTGTTTCCCTGTCTGT
>NW_008824808.1:1438696-1487566 GCF_000699105.1 Pygoscelis adeliae
AGCACATCAGCACATGCTGTTCTCCCGGCAGTGTTCCGTTTTTAAGCTTCTTTTCTTTCGCGTTAGTCTCCTTCTTCTGTGAAGTTATCTTAGATAACTAAAGAATGAAAAACGGGGTGAGAGCCTCCCAAAATAAATGGGAAAAATGCCACGCTTGTGATTCTTACTATTATTTTTTTGCTACGGGGTGGGACAGCGGAAACAGTTACCTGTGTGTTTAGTAAGATCTCTTCTGTTGCTATGTCCTTCCTGTCTGACAAGTCCTAATTTATGTTGATACGGTGACAGGCCTTGGTCCTGCAATTTGCTGGGTGTGGACAGGCTGATGTGCATCTGTGGAAGGCCTGGGGAAGGTCTGGTTTTGAATCTAGTGTCTCAGTGCAAAATTTTTTACAGAGTTGAAGCCAGACTGTGGAATTAATAATGCTGCGTTGGGATCTGTTGAAATCAAGAGAGAAGATTTCTTATTAGTGTTTTACTTCTCATTATTAAACTTTGTCCTTTTAGCGGATGGATGAGGATGAGTATCTAAAACTTGACTTTTTAATGTAAGGCGTCACGGTGATAGTTTTGAAGAGAAGCAAATGCTATGGAGAGAACATTTATAGGACTAGTTATAAACCTCTGCACAAACCTTTAAAAAACAAAAAACCCTCAAACCTACCAAAACTTGCGGTTGCGTATATTAAGTGATCGCAAGCAGTAAGAACATGGAAATGGCTGGGTCCTGGGTGTTCTGACAGTAATTCTGAACTATTTAGAAGTGACAGAGTGAAACTGCAGAAATGCCGATGATGCTGTGATGCTGACTCGTGTGGGGCTAAATCGGTGGTAGGAGTACTGTAGCAATACTTCCTGAAAAGTTTCAGAGCTGGTCTAATTCCACACACTGGAGGGCATGCATGGGTACGCCAGCTATGAGTGATAATGAATATGTCTGGTACAATTTGGATATACACTCATCTCCATAAAACTAGACTGCTTCAGTGTAGACATAGAGAAGGCCCTTTACTGTCATTTGGTTACTGCAGTTCTGCGGTAGATTCACATTAGACTTGTATCGGTCTGTTGATTTGTGCAGTCCTCCTGTAGTTTTGCTTAAAAACCAAATAAACACATTTTGATACCTAAAATGTAGGACTAAAATGCACGACTGAAAATTAAAAGCACACCCTTCCCCCTTTTTTTTTTTCCCCTGACACCTCCATCTCTTTTTGTAGAAACGGTAACTCTTTTTACTGAGTGATTTTAAGGGTCACTTTCGTGTAATCTGACGAAACTACAAAATAGAGGCTTTTGCTTATAAATCTTAGGGTCTAGAACTGCCTGTTTGTTGTATTTGGGAACAGATTAAATCTTTGATAAGGCTGACAGCTTGAAATAGCGTGTATAATCTGTGTATGTCCAAGAAACTTTTATCTGAAACGGTCAGGGAAAAAAGATAAATGTCGCTTAAACAATTCTACCATAGCACTTGGAAATTAATGTCCGTTTATTTTTAGCAGTCTTTTTTTAATGCTGCTTTATCATGCTTTGTCAATTGCCAATTTTATTTTCTTTAAAATTGGCTGTTTGAGCAAGTGGTTTATGATGACACAGGGCTCTTATGCTCAGTAACTTTAGTTTGTTCAGTTATTCCGTTCTGTTGATATATGTATCAGTTGTTTGGGATGGGGAATCTGATACAAGTTCTAGACAGAACAGTTGAAACTTGGGGCTTACAAAAGTTGGTCTTATAACGTCCAATAAATGAGTAGTGATCCGTGGGTTCGAGCATGGTTGTCCGTTTGGCCTTCTGAATACTTGTCATGGAGTATGTTTTCTGTGAATCGGAGCTCAGTCTATAAGGTTTGGTAAGTGACTTCATAGCTGGTACCTGCAAATCAGTCAACAGTGTATGTGTTACTGAATGATCATACAAATTAGTTTTGAATTTACTTCATCTGAAAAACCACAAGATTGTTTAAGCACATGATCAATACAATCAGATGGCGTGAATATAAATAAAATGGAAAAATAAAGCAAGAACTGACAGAGTTCAGTGATCATAGATTTGGAATGTTCTTCTTTAAAGCACTTTATCCGTTAGCCTAAATAATTTAAATGTATTTAATGTTAGCTTATGCCACATGGTATTGAAGTTGAAAGGCTTTCCTAGGTTATCCAGCACTTACTGTGCAGAGTAGCCTTCTGTGCAGAGTAGCCTCTACGAGTCTAAAGAAATTATTGTCATTTGAATTATGATAAATTAGTATCACTTTTTTATCAATTGTCCTCTAACAGGTATATGCAAGACAGTCTAATTTTGGATGAGGCAACTGAGTATGAATACTGAAGCGTAACGCTGCATTTATAAGCATTAACTGAAGTAATTGAAGGCCTCAAAGTCAGTCAATCTGGAGAGCTGCATTGCTTCCTACTTTAAGAATTTCTGAGGGTTTGTTGTCTATTGCTAAAGAAATCTATTCTGCTCTAGCAGGTTCAGGAACAATCTGATTTGGAAATGAGTGAGGTTCTTCACCTTTATAAAAAGCAGAAGGAAACACTGCTTTTTTTTGTTTCGTTGTTTTGAGGCAGTTTGTTGTGTGATAAAGGTGTTGGGGCTGGGCATCCAGAGCGTCTCCACTAAAGTCTGTAACTTTCTCTGGATTTACCCAGGTATGAATGCAGAGAGTGGAACTTAATCTAAAATACAGACACTTTGACATAAGAACACTTGTGTCTGGTCTGAGACATCCGGGCATCTGACTGTCTTTACTATGAAATTACAAGTAATTATGTTATAGAATTGAAGGACTGTGACAAAGCATTTCTATTGGGATTTACTTGTTCTACGTGTATGGGAGAGTAGTAGCTTGTATTTTAAATGGCAGTTGTGTGGCTTGGATGGACAAATATGTCTCCGTAGAATCGTCTCATGTCATGCAAAACCTATTTTGCATGAGTTAATTTGATATTAATGAAATGTTTATTGCCTGTGGCATTATTATCCTGTTTTTGAATAGATTGGTAAAATGTTGTAAAAAGTCTTAAAACTCCATTTGCCCAAGGTAGTGTGAAATTCATGTGTGGTCTGCCTCCCCCTTCCCACTTTTTCCTTGAAAATGTTTTTAGTACTTGTGCTTGTAGAGTTTTGCCCTGCAAGCATGTATAAGCCCCTGGATCATCTGCATTTGGGCTGGGGCTTAAATTTGGATTTGTAACAACAACAAATGGAGCCCTAGCTGATGGATGTTGTTGCTTTTCTGATCTGAACTGCTCTCTGTAAATTATTCTATAGCCCAGGTGTTTTCTAAAGCATTACTTTGGCGTATTCCTGTTTCCTCTCTCAGTTGAGAAATACATCGTGTTACCAGTCTGCATGAATCGTGCCCGATGAACAACAACTGCTTGGGCACCACCAGACTTCTTTTGGGGGTTAGCTGCATTCCTTAGATGTCAACAAAAAGTGTACTTTGAGGCAATTTGGGGATTTTTTGCGCTCAGTGTCTTTACTGGGCTTCACAATGCTGCGGTGTGGTCTCTTTGCTTGTGTAGTTGCAGAGAACAGTTGCAATCTGACTGCTGCCACCACAGAAAGACCCTTCCTTATTTCCAGTGTCCCGAACAGCAGCTAGGATACAGCCAGAGGAACCAGCAGACTTTAGTGCTAGTTTAGGGGCTGACTTCTTTGGCTCCCAGAGGTTATGCTGCTCTGGCTGTAGCTGTTAAGAGGTGGTTGTTTTCTAAGTATGTCGACAAAATATGTCAACACTGTTTTGTGCTATAGCACCTACAAAAATCTGTGTATAACATTTTTTAATTATTTTTTTTTAAATTTTATATATATATTCTGGAGAAAGAAATTGTGACCTCTTAGAAGGGGAATTGAAGATACTTCAAACACAGTAATAATCCCCCTTTCCCTCCTTCTGAATTAGCTAGTTCATCTTTTGCAGAATTTTGGGATTGACACATCTGCTAGTGGAGCTTTGGGGTAGTAGTTGCAACCTCTAGTAGTTGCTAATTCTTCAGTGGTACCAGTCAAGTTGTTCTAGCAATGAATTGTGGCCTTCTTCCAGTGTAAAAAATGAGAAGATGGTTACTGAACAAACGATATGACTGTAGTTGTATAAGTATACCAATATAGCTGCTGGGAGGGAGGTCTGTCCTAGAGAAATAAACTGGTTTTGTAATACAGAATAAACCATACTGTCAGGATTCTAACAGTAGACAGTATCTGAGAAGGAGAAAATAACCATGTGCTTATTTAATGTTTGTGAAGTTTGCTGAAATGGGAGTTTTTTGTGTTCTTACTAGAATCAGCTTAACACCAGCCCCTCCACTGCGTATCTTTTTGTCTTAGTGTGTTTCTGGTGTATCTATACAGGGCTTTGTGAGGTGTTATAATACCTTCCAGGATTTATTTGCAGAGTTTGGGAAGGGGGAGACTCTATTTTAAGGAGCTGGAGATGCAACCTTCTCTCTTCTGTTGTTGGAAATCTGTTCCTTAAATTTTGGAACCTTGATTATAATTTGTTAGGAATTGTGGCAACGTTAAATTTTCAAGGCATTTTGATAATATTGGGTTAACATTCTATTAAGGAATTTACTTGCAAAATAGATTTTTCTAGACCTGTGTTGTCCCTTCACATGTAGATTCAGTTTGTAGTAGGAGGCAATGTGGAAAGGAAGAAAACTACTTAAAAACAAAATGTTTTAGTTCTGCTGAACAAATGAACAGGATATTTTTCGTGCTGAACACTCAGGAGTCACATATCTTACGTTACTGTAATTAAGATTTATGTCATTAGTTTCAAATAAACTTGGAATTTAAAATGTAAAAAAATCAGTTATTAGTAAGTTCTGTTTTGGATTAAGGCACTAATCTTTTTTTCTTAATCCTGACAACTATATAGCAAAAATAATCACATTGAAATGTAAGCTTTCTTTTTTTCCTCCTCTCCTTCCTTCACTTTTTGCTGTTGAAACTTTTTCCCTGTAAGTATCATTAATGCTCACTTAAAAAAAGAAAACGAACGAAAAAAAGGTAAAAAAAAAAATCTCTTTAAATGTATATCCCTAATTTCTTTGTAGGAAAATTAGAACTTTCAGTTAAGATGCACTTTGTCTTTGTTTAGTTAGTGGTTGATTAAACCTAACTGGTTTAATCACGAACTGGTTGGTTTAGTTTGAATAGCTTTTGCTCTTGCATCTAAACCAGCTCTGCTGGGAGAATGAAGGCTGTTCGAACAGTGAAAGTCAGAGAAAGAATTTTAACAAGGTAAGAGGGAGGCTGAGAAATCCATCATTCTCTGCCTTTCAGTAAAGCTTACGAGAAACATTTGGAAGAAGACAACTTTGAACCTGAAATTGAAAAGGATGGTTTTGTGGTTAAGGAATTGGTTTGCGCTGTGGAGATGTGGATTCTGGTTGGAGAACTGCCACGGACATTTCTCTTTTACCCAGGCAGGTAACCCAAGTTCCTTGTTCCTCAGCTGCTTGTGTCACATGGTGTCAGGGCTGCTTATGCCTATGCAGAGGATAAATTTATATGACGCTTAATAACCTAATGCATAAGATGCTTGATGATAATGTAAGAAAAAAAAATATGTTTAAAACGAATGAGACTCAGGCGTTTTCACTTAGGCAGTATATTTGGCATTTGCAAGTGCACTTCAGAGCTGAGCAGCAGTCTTGTACCAGAGGGAATGAAGTGACAGACAAAATGAAAGCATGGTCTTCCTTTCACCCAGATGTCACACTTAGCTTTCAGACAGTGAAAAGAAGTGGCAGTTGGCACTAACACTGAAGCACTTACTTACCCTTAGCTGGGTTTTGTTATTACTAGCTCATTTTGCTGCTGGCTTTTTGAATGGTGATTTCTGTGCTTAGCAATGCAATGATAAATGTAGTTAGAGGGAGTACACATACACTTGCTGGCTCGTTTAAAAAAACTGCACCAGGTTATGAATATGGATTTTGTTCATGTAGGAGAAGTGACAGTAAGCTGTTAAACTAAGTAATGCACCTGGAGTCTTTTTATGAGTGTATAAGAAAAGTATTAATTTCCCCAGTCATTTTATATTTAAAAACAATTGTTTAATAATAAGAATGTATTTGGGCTTTAGCTTCTCCTAATATTCTTACTTTGTTCTTTATGATGTATTTAAAAGGCTGACCCTTCTAAGTAAAAAGGATGTTAAAAATTGCCATAATATTGGTTTTTAATGTAAAATTATATTTGTTAAATATGTATTATAATAAATGATGAAACAAAAAGTATTGAATTTGGTTCAACTAAAAATGCTGACTATTCTTGGTCCCAATACACTTCCTCAACTTTATTTTCAAGGATCTTGTCATTGTGCTTTAGATCTTGTAGGCTTTTGTGGATATCTTAGCGAGATGTCTGATTACTTTTTGGAACCTAATCCAGGGAGGCAAAGTTTGCTTAGTATTTAACTGTTGCATATAAAAATGTTTCAGTAAACGCTGTCTAAATGCTACTGCACTTCTCTTTCCAAGATGGCATTTAATTAGGAGGTAATTTAAAGTTGAAGAATGTAGGTCCTTAACTATCCAGTTCTGTAGCACAAGCCATAGAATTTGTCATGGTTTCTGTTCCACCTAGACTTGTGTTTCTCTTTGGATATATATCTTGAGAATTTTTCTTCCAGTGATAGCGGATTCTTCACCATAGCTATGGTGAAGATGAGGGTTAAAGCTTGCCCAGCTTTAATCACTACTTGAAAAATTGCCTGTTGTTCTTAATACATGTCAGCCTTTGACTTTTCACTGAATCTCATTATCCTGGTTGTGTATGAGACTGAAGATACCTCTTACCATATTGAATTTCTATGTGCAGTCTTTTTAGGCAGGCTAGGTTATCTTTTGTCTGTATTTGGAGTATATAGACCAATGGAGTTTTCTTGCTGCAAGTCAGATCTCCCAGTAATTTTAATAATTTATGATAGTTCTGATTATTATTTGGTATTTCAATGTTTTTCTTCACATGTGGACACCAGAACTATGTGCAGTTTCAGTTGTGGTTGCACTGGGGATCAAATACTGGGGTAATGCATCCCATTTCCTCCAACTCAATATTACCTGCTTAAAACATTCAAAGACCATTAGCTTTTTAGGTTTCCATAATTATTTTTTGAAAACTAGGTTGTTAATTTTGCCTCGTAAGTTTAACTGTTAGTCTAATTACACACAACGCTGAGACCTCATATTCCCTGGTGCTGCCTGGGTTCTCCAGACAAGTACCTTCATACCCACGCTCTTGTTACTTCCTACTTGCTTTGCTTAAGCAGTCTGTGGCGCAACACCCCGGTGTGTGTTACACCGTTTTCTCCTGATATCCAGTATACTTCTTGATCCGGTAACATATGGCATAGTACTACCAAAATTAGTGCCAGAAGCGTCAAAATGAAGAGTAGCACTTAACAATCCTTTTTTGGATGGGAAGGTGATGAAAAGGAGTGCTGTGGGAGCTGTCTCCCTGCAGTGTGCTCTCTCCACGGTTAGCATGTTTTTGCATATCCCCAGTGATACTTCTTGGGCTTTCTCATGGTGTGTGTATGCCCTGTTTTTGAGGGGGTAAAAATAGTAGTTAATTATTTGTTTACAGAAGACAATAATTTTAAAATATAGTTGAGGAAGCTGATTATTAGTTGGAAGAATTACTTGGACAAAATAATCAGTAGATTTTCCTTACCCTGAATTTTTATGAGTCAGTGCTTTTCCAGGTAAATCCTCTGTCTTGTAATTATGACTTTCTTGTCACTAAATGTATGATTTTATTTTGACAGTATTGGAATGCATGTTGTTTGCTGATGATAGCTTATTTTTGTCATCAGCAATCTTTATGGAATTTTTTTTTCCCCAAACAAAGAAATGCCAAACATTCCCTGCACTTGAGTCACAGCGACCCCATGCAATGCTACAGGCTTGGGGAAGAGTGGCTGGAAAGTTGCCTGGCAGAAGAAGATCTGGAGGTGTTGATCGACAGCCGGCTGAACATGAGCCGGCGGTGTGCCCAGGCGGCCAAGAAGGCCAACGGCATCCTGGCCTGTATCAGAAATAGTGTGGCCAGCAGGAGTAGGGAAGTGATTGTCCCCCTGTACTCGGCACTGGTGAGGTCGCACCTTGAATACTGTGTTCAGTTTTGGGCCCCTCACTACAAGAAGGACGTTGAGGTGCTGGAGCGTGTCCAGAGAAGGGCAACGAAGCTGGTGGAGGGTCTGGAGAGGAGCGGCTGAGGGAACTGGGGTTGTTTAGCCTGGAGAAAAGGAGGCTGAGAGCAGACCTTATCGCTCTCTACAACCGCCTGAAAGGAGGTTGTAGCGAGGGGGGTGTCGGTCTCTTCTCCCAAGTGACAAGCAATAGGACAAGAGGAAACGGCCTCAAGTTGTGCCAGGGGAGGTTTAGATTGGATGTGAGGAAGAATTTCTTCACCAAAAGGGTTGTCAAGTATTGGAAGAGGCTGCCCAGGGAAGTGGTTGAGTCACCATCCCCGGAGGTGTTTAAAAGACCTGCAGATGCAGTGCTTAGGGACATGGTGTAGAGGTGGACTTGACAGTGCTAGGTTAATGATTGAATTTGATGATCTTAAAGGTCCTTTCCAACCTAAATGATTCTATGATTCCAAAGCTAAGAACTGATTGCCAAGGAACTCTATTAGAAATACATTCAGTCAAAGATCCTCATTTAGTTGTATTTTGAGGCTGGCTCCATCTTTTAACTGTTTTTCAGTGCATTTAATGTGTCTTGTTAATTTTTTTTATTGTACTTAAAACTCAGTGCTGCCTGCATTAGAACATTGCTTCAGTGCTGTTAATATTATGAAGCAAACTTGTGATATCAGAAACCTAGCAGGTTTTCTGGAGGAGATTTGTTTTTAGTAAATGCGTACTGATTGGTGATAATTATCTTGCTTTAAATATCTTTTGTTTGTTTAAAAATGTACTGTATCAGCTGTTGCATTATTTTATTAAGCATTGGATAGAATGAGAGCAATTAACTGGGCTGTTGCATTTATACTTTTTAAAATGTTTGCATAGTGTAGTTTCCTTCAGTTTGGGAACTTTCCCATTGTTTTTGGTGGAAAGGAGCTGCATGCACTAAGTATTGATGAACCTTAGCGTTTTGAGTCATTCACTATATGCTTGATGAAACCTAACAATTTTGTTGGTAGTATTTTTCTGATAAAATTACAGTTTAAAATTTGGAGTGTTATTCTTCAAAATAAAAGGCAGGGCTACACTGATACGTAGTATTAATTGCTGTATGCTTGGTGCTTGTTTCAGGACCCATCTACAGGCTAAATGCGGTTGCTATTGTCTATCTCTTAGTCCAGTGCACCCACTTAAGAGTGTTGTACAGCATTTGCAGGTGCCTTAAGGTATTTGACTGACAAGACCTTAGGCTATCAGTCAGATGGTTGTAAATTGAAATCCCTAAATTAACATTTTTCGGCAGTTTTGAAGAAGTTACTACTACAAGTTCATATATCAAGTACATATTTCTCAGTTACCTAAGAAATGGCTTTTCTTCAACTACACAGCCTTTCAGAGGTTACCTGTTGCAGTATTAAGAGTTGCGCCTTATATAGTGTGCCTTTCATCAGGTTCTCAAGAGTTTTTATAAAATAAGTCAGTGGTGTTTATTTGATTTGCTTGAGAATGGACTTGGAGCACAGTTAAGAATTGTGACGGGACAACTTGTCTAGGTCATTCAACAGTATATTTAAAAGTTAGAGGAAGTACATAAATATAAGTTGGGGCTCTGTGTTGATAAAGCTTCTGCGTTTACCTTACATACAGAATTGTGAACCACACTGCCACTTATAGCTCTATTGGTTGCTACATCTTTCATTGAGATGGGATGATGCTTTTATGTAAGGGGCACATGCACACTGTGGGAAAATGTATGCACTGGAGTTAGAGTAGTATGTTTAACCTCACCAGGAGAGGGGTGCTTGTGTTTTTCTAGCTTTGGAATATGAAGAAAACCTTCCTAGTAAAAGGAGAATAGTTTAAGCCAGGCATTCTGCTATTATTCTCCTTAAATTTATAAAATTAAAAAAAAAAAGGCGGGGGAAGAGGGGAAATGGTGAACTTCTTGTCTGTTGCCGTTGTTTGGAGCTGGCAGAGAATTGAAGAAGAGTTGTATCAGGTTTCTCCGTACTGCTTTTATCATGGTGACAGGAGGAAGGTAATGAACTTGGTCATGAAAAAGATACTGAAGTGTAGGCAACATGGAGAAGCAAAATGTGTTATTCATTGCTGCAAGCATTTGGGCATTTTGCACTGGCACAAAAACTTCTCCTGAAGGTGGTTTTTTGTGGTGGTGGTTGGTTTTTTTTTTTTTTGTGCCTTATCACAGTAAGCTTTTTATAGAAGCTCCTGCTCTTGAAAACGGAATAGAGAGATTTCTCTCTCTCTCTCTCTCTTTTTTTTTTTTTTTTAGAGCTGGAAGCTTTGCCTTCCACACCGTAAGGTGTAGTGTGGGTTTTGCCTTTCCTTTCCCCCCCTGTTTTATTTTACCTGGTTAGTAGGCTTTGCTTTTGTGACTGTTCACAGTCATGTTCACAGGGTTCATGTATTAAACTTTATCTTATTTTTATTATGCAAGTGCAAGGAAAGGGTAGTTTGGCAATAGAACAAGGGAGGAAAGAAGAGATGTAGAACGGTGAGAGAGATTTAGAAAAGGAGTTAAAGCCTCTGGAGGAGGACTGATGGAAAGAGAAGAAACAGAAGAGAGAAGGAAGTAGATACTGAACTGAAGACAGCACAAGGATAGACCTTTACCACTTTTTAACAAAAGAAAGTCTGGAAATCATAAAACATGAATTCACAATGAAGTCTTGGGAAGCCAAGTGAGATAATTTTCTCTTATTTATTAATTCTAATACTGCCATTAAGAATGGCACACAAGAAGTAGAGAGGAAATTAGTATTTTCTAAATTGCAGAATGCGTAGTTGTAGTGAGGATTTTTCTGGTTTTGCTTTCTTCCCTCCGCCACCTTCTGTAGCAGACCTCATTTCAGACTAGTAGATGACTGATATGAATAGCAGCTGCAGGAAGCTACTGACAGTGTCCACCTGGATATATATTAACGTGCCAGACTTACCTTTGCCCTTTTAAACACAATATTGTTTATGTGGGAATTCAAGCATATATGATGATGAAACTGTTTTCCTGTTAAAGGTTATAAGTATTGTTTCTTCATTTTTGATTAAAACAATGAGGATCTGGATTTTCGTAGAACAGTGTTTTTAGAAATATATGTATAAAGCAGCAACCTAATGCATAAAGGTCTTTGGAAATAATTGTTGCTCGCAAATCTAAATACGCTTTCTTCGGAAGGATCATGGCTAATACACTGCATATCTCACAACATATTGATGAAACCACCCTCTCATGGACTCTGTGGACTCTATACATATGTTTCTAAGAAACAGTGTTGACAAGATACTCTGTTGTGAAGATGGCTGCATATCAACTGTCAGGATAAAGACCAAACATAGAAACTTAAACTTCTCATTTCAGTCAATGAATTGATAGTCCTAAGAATAAAGGCAAGGCAAACCCTATTGGACTGCAAAGTATTGGCACAGAAAGCTGAAAATTTCCAACTATCCTAAGATGATGCAGCATGTAAGAAAGGTCTGGTTTCTGCAAAGCTTTGTTTGAACTAGCTGGGGTGGAGAAGAGATGGAAATGAGCCAGCATGCTGATGTTGCAAGCAAGATCCTTACTTTGTATATTGTATTTTTTTCCATATGATGCATAAAGAAAATACTGCATGGTCTTGGATATGTTCATTCTTTCCAGCCAGGAACTTTTAGACTATGGATTAAAAAAAAAAATAATAAAAAAAAATTCAAAAGCTAGGAAGAACAAGCAGAAAGGAAGACATAAAATTGAGAACTTCAAAAATTCCCAAAGCAAGACCTTAACTTGCCTTTTGCATTTTTTCTTCTATGTAAATATATATTAAAAATATATGCAGCTCAAAAAATGGCATTACTGTAACATAGCTGAGTTCTCAGCCCGTTGTATATGAGAGTGGAATGAATATTACTTGTTGAACAGGTTCTGTCAGTGAAATAAATTTTAAATGAAACTTGCAGTTGGGAGAAATGCCAACATTCATGTGGTTCCATTTTGAGAAGCCAGATGATAAATTATCTGCATTTTGAAAGTGAAAAATAACAGCTGCTATAAACACTACAGTAAAAACACAGAACAAATTTAAAAACAGATGTTTTATTCCATCAACTTGCACAAAAAAATCACTGTCCAAACAGAAGTGTTCAGAAAGGATTTGTCTGCTAGAAGGTATCTGGTAGTCCATGTATTCACTTAGAATATATCATAATAATTTGTGTCTAAAACAGCTATAGAGAATATACCCTTAGTGAATTATATAAGAAGTACAGTGTGGAATGAGGGAGGAATGAAGAACTGGTTTGAGGACTGCTGTCTCCTGGCATCATGTATATGTCTTTCTCTACCTGGAAATTACCTTTAAAGTTTTTGTGTTGCTTTTGCAGGGTAATCAGCTCTTGTTATTATGTGTGTCTTCCACATAAATTATATGAGTAATGTACATATGTCCACAAGCCTCACGTTCATCTAGCTATTTTTGGCAGTTATCAGAAAAGATCAAGAAGCCAAATTCTTGAATTGGCATTATAACTCTGATGACCTAGATTGAAACACCTTTTCATCTGAAGTGTGCTTGTCTTCATCAAACTGTTTTACTTGTCTGTTTTGTTAGAAATGTTATTAATACTTTGAACACACCATAATATATTAAAGAAAAAAAAGCTGGCAGTGAGCTTGCATCCTTGTCAATATTGCAATACATTACTCATACTCTCATAAAAATAAAGACAGCTTACTAAAACTAAGTTGTAGCACAACTGTTCTCTTCTTTTAAACTCTCAACACCATATTTTATGGTGATAGTGTTTTCTTTTAAAAAAAAAAGTTTTATTTTTCATCTGAGAATACCATAGGTACTTCACAAAATTTGAACGAGCCTCAGATGTGATGCTTACACTACTGAGGTTAGAGGAAGAGGTGCTTGATCTCTAGCTAAGCATGGCTTTCCTCATTAAATCATTGCCAGGTGTAATATATATGTTTTTCTTTTCTTGGTGTAAAACTGAGATCCACAAGTGGCTTTCATTGATTACAAGGTAGTTTTCAAACCTAAACATTAATCTTTCAGTTTACAGGAAGGTTATTATATCTTGAGGTCTCTTATTCCTTGATGTTTTTAGCTGTGGACTAGAAAACAACACTGAAGAGTTGCTGGCTCCTGGCAGTGATTCCCGCTGAGGACAGGGCATTGCAAAACAAGGATGAGCTATGAAGGTCTGGCAAAGAAGTCAGTGAACTGTGATACAACCTCTATAAAACTTTGCTGACTCAAGGCAGCTAATTGAAAATTTATGCTATAATATCCATTGATGGGATGTGGTTATGCTTTGAACCTCACTGGATTGCATTATTGTAAGACAGTACGGTCAGTATCTTTCTCTTGAATGTTCTTGTTCTTAAAAAGTTGGCTTCAACAAAATAGCTTCTGAATATTGACAAGATGTCAACTTGAAATCTAGTTGATCTAAAAATACACTAGGAGTAGTTTTGGATATACTTGAAACTTTTTCTGCCATTTTTTAAACATATAACGATAATATGAACTACTTACACTTGCCAGTCCTTAACATAATGTGTACTGAGAAAAAAAGATTCTTATGTAGTACAGTAATCTTTACTAATACAGTTACTTCCTGTTGTAGAAGATCTCTCTGTATGAATTCCATGAATTTATTTTAAATTGACTGGGCAATCATGCTGTACTTTCCTTGCATCTCCATCCGTCTGTTGCCAGTGCCTCTGTTCTCTTTGGTTTGTTCAAGCTTTTTTGGACATCCTAAGGCATTTTTGTAATTCTGTATTCTGTTCGTAAAAACTACAGCTATAACTGATGCAAGTCCTGTCCAGTTAAGTCTATGTATACATTTGATTTAATGCTTACCAGGCTTCATACAGTATGTCTGCATTTGTTCCACACCCAGTAAGGAATGCAGTTTAGTGTGCCAAGTAGATTCATCATCAGGGAGACAGTGAAATGCAAGAGATCTGGAAGTTGCTGATAAAATGTGTGGTTCAGATTTTTCTTTTCCTTTTCTTCCTTTCTCTCTCTCTCTCCCTCTGGGAGGGCGCTTTAATCTAAACGTGCTTTTGAGGCTTATTTCAGAATATCGTTGTCTCTTCCCAAGTCCCAAATTGCACTGGTTAGGGGAAGGTTGGTAATTTTCCCCAGAAGTGAAAGCTGGGGCACCTGACCTGGGGGTGGTTCTGTCTAGCTGGGTCTCTTTGCTTCTGGATGAGAAAAACATAGCCAGAGACTGGAATACCAGAAACTTCTAATTCCTTGGTTTTCTTCTGTCATTAACTAACTTGCTAACAGGACTGCTAGTTCCCACCCCAGTTGTTATATTTTGATAGTAAAAACCCTAGTGAAAATGTAATTATGCTGGGAAAATAATGACTTCACTGGTACTCTTATACTTCTTTTTTAATTAAGATGCTAATTTAGACTTGATAGTCATAAGGAGCTATGAGAACAGCCAGTATCTTGAAGCAAAGCTCTCAGATGTGAGTACAAACATGAGAATCAGTTGCAGACAGTAAGCAATTGATAACCTGTCAGTTGTGACAGCCTTGTTCAGCTGCTCTGTCCTTCCCAGGGGGTCAGAGGTTCAAATTGCAAGTTTCATTTTGCAGCTTTCTGGTAATCCAGTGCTTTTCCAGCCTTTATGTCCTTGCATGCCCTGTGCTGCTTGCAGGGTATAGGCTGGTGAAACCCACATTTTGGGACACTCTTGAGTGTTTTGTTGTGGCGGTTTCTGATGGCTGGCATTGACGGCTGCCTGCAGCTCTGCTTTGGTGTGCTCAGCACTATGTGGCCTGGAGTTCATCTGCGTCTGTGAGCTCAGACTGGTGTTAGTTGTTGAGCTATACTAAATCAATTCACAGCCCCTGGGCCCAACAGTGAAGGTTAGGTTGCAGTTATGGCATAGCTTACTTCATTCAGTGTGGTGGTTTAAATGTTGTTGGCCAAAAGAAATCCTGTAATATATACTGTGTTTTTGCTATGCTGTGGACTAAAGGCTGGCAGATCGTTCAAACCTAGACAAAGCTCAGGGCTCCCTGTAGCACACTGTGCTCCTCTCAGTGTGGGAGAAGTATTTGAAGTGTCTCCCTGTGCATGACCTTTTGTAGAGGGGTCAGATGGCTGTGAAGGCTGGTAGGAGGCTTAGGTGGATGCTCCTTGGGCATAGAGGTTCTGGTGGGAGTTCCTGAGTTGAGGGATGAGCTGTGGGAAATAGCTGGACCTTCTAAGCAGACTGTAGCAGCTTACAACTGTTAAGCCTCATAACAGATTCTTATCTTTTCTTTATGCTAGTTTTTAAATGAAAGAATTAAAGCCTTGAGGAAAAGAGCTGAACAGATGCCAGATATAGTCTTGCTTCTTCTTGTGCTGAACAAACAGGTTGGCAGTTGAATATGAAGCTTTTCTGTAGGATCAGATAAATGGTATGAATCCACCTGTCCTCCTTCCCATGTTCTAAGGATCTCTCTCCTTTCCCATTTATTTGATCGTGGTTTTGATACTGTGACAGCAAGTGTAGGGGAAGTAGTGCTGTAGGAGATGGACTGAAGAGAAGAAAACATTTGAAAGTAAGGAGATCAGATATGAAAATGTTATGTGCTAAAAATTAGAGATGGATGAGCTGTGACCTCAGGTTCCAGAGAGGAGGCTAATGATATGAAGCCTTTCTGGGCTTTGTTCCCCTTGAGCTTAAAAATTGATTTTTCAGAAGTGACATTTGAACAGATTGAACACAAGAGGCATGGAATAGGTGTTTCAACTGAGGGAGCTGGGAAGCTTAATGGAACTGTTAGTAGTAATAGGGAGAGCAGCTAGTATAGGAAAAATTATAGTGCAGTTTCTCACAGATTGCTTATTTGAGATCGTGTCAGGACATCAGGAACAGATGTCTGAGAGACTGAAAATACCTACTGTACTCATGTTGAGTTTTGACATTCGTTAAATAATTCCCTCAACTGGATTTAATTATTGGAATGCTGAATTGCAAGCTTTTTGAAAGGAAAATAGCAGAATTATGAAACTGTAACTTAGTTCTAGAAATGTGAAAACTGCTGGATCTCTGCTCTGGCAATTTATTTATTATCTCTACTTGTTCTGTGCTTATGTTTTTGGTTTGGTGGTTTTTTTTTTTTCCTAATAGCATTGTCATCTACTAGGTACTTGGACTAATTGTGATGGGTCTCTTCTGTTTTAAAGAGAATTTTATGCTTATGAGTGCGTTTATTCTACCCCCCTCCTGCCCCCTTTCTGTATGCATTTGCCAACACTGGGTTCAGAAGTTCTGTTAAGTTGTGGCACGTTTATACTGGTGAAGGAAAAAATGACCACCTTATGGCTTTCCCTTCAGGGGAAAGAAGTTCTGTTTCTTGAAATCCCTGCTACTGAATTTCTTCCTGAAATTCTTTTTCTGCATCATTTCCTGCTCTGTCATCGTTTCAGGGACTGCATAGTAGGAAGCTGGCTATTGCAGTTCTAACAGCAAGCATGGGGTTTACTAGAGGAGTCTTAAGGAAACACTTAAAACTATTGCTGGCGTTTTAGTCTGTTATTAAGGACTTTTTCCTCCAAGTGTATTTAGGTTATGTGTGTTTTTTTTTTAAAACGGTCCTTTTATCATACTGTCTGCTTGTCACTGCTCAGAATGAAGTGAAAAGCAGAGAGGATGCCTTGTCAAATGCTGCAGTGCAGGACCAGTGTGAGTGCCGAGGAGCGTGGTGAAGGCAGGTAGTAGGGTACCGAAGAGCACTGCAGAGCAGGAGTGACCTTCAAATGTCAAATCTCTGTTAGAAAACAGGACTTACAGTTTGTGCTCCCTAAAGTGAAGAAGTAATACTTCTTTACAATGTTTTCTTTTGAGAAATAGTGAGTTTTTAGAAATGGCTGTTAAAAAAAAAAAACATCTCTCTGTAGTTCCAATTTTCAGTTGGGACTAACATTTCTTTGGGTTTCCCCCCCACCCCACCCCCCGTTTTTTTGCTTGAACATTTCTGATTATAATTTGGGTGTCTCAGATACAATGAGTGAGAGGAGTTATTTTGTTGGGGAAGGGGGGGAATAATGGTATACATTCTGAAGCTCTCAAATGGTATCTTGTCTGTTTGAGGTGCCAGATAAGAGAAACTAACAGCTAAGGAGCAGCATCTATTAAGACTATTTGCAAATAGTTGATAACATTTGGGAATAAACTAAAAGAAAACTACAAGCAAGTGGTTAAATAGAGAAATACTTAACACAGCATTGATTTTTATCATAATTAGGGACAAGGAAAAAAGATAGAAGGAAGAGCTTTTTGAACTGCACTTAAAGGAAAGACATTAAAATAAATTCTAAGTCATTACTGAATAGAACTTAGTGCAGTAGAGTAATTTTGCTTCTGATTTTTAAAGCTGAAGGCTTCGGGTAAATGAAGGAAAACATATTGCTTATAACTACTAGTTGAGGAAATGGTTAAGCTATAACAAGAAAGAAATATACGAAATTGGTTTTGCTATCATATTTTCATTGTTGGCATTATTTCTTTCATACCCATGTACTAGTTTATTGCAAAAGTGAAGAATTTAGACTTCTCTTTCGAAGCCATTGGTTCATAGCTGTTCATAGCTCAGAACTTCAGTTATGGCAAAGGAGCTCTTTTTATTTGTGTGGGAGGGTGGATTAGATCAGCAATTTCTGAATTGCTTTTATAACTAGCGTAATTGTAACTGTAAGAGTGACAACAGAAATTATGTTTTTAAAAAGTTACTAGTGAGTTTGTGCCTTTTTGTAGAGCAGACTGATTGCTTTTGTATTAAGAATGATGTCAAATTTTATTTAAAAGTACTTGCTTGCCAGCTGATCAGCCAATATGACTCTTCTCAGTAATTCAGTAAGATATAACGAGGGATTTGACAGAAACATATGTAATGTAATGTAGTAGGCTCCTGAAAAATACCATTTTTAGTAATTTTAAAATTGATGTAGTACTGAGTACAGTGGAAACTAATTTGGCAGGACTGCTGGTGCTGAGTGGTGCAAATTGTTCTTACTATCTGTTTTCTTTGACTGTCGGTCTAAGATTCCTATTAGTAAAGTAGTTGGTCTAAGATTCCTATTAGTAAAGTAGTTGGTCTAAGATTCCTATTAGTAAAGTAGTTGGTCTAAGATTCCTATTAGTAAAGTAGTTGTTAGTGTGGGAGAGGCTGTGTTTTCAGCCTGGGAGAAAGCTGTTGCACGTAATTGCATAAAAGCTTACTTTCCAGGAGTGCGGAGTAGTTGAAAGTTGATATTGAAAGTTGATAATGGGGCAGCAAGTGAGCTTCTCTGTGTGCTGGACAAGCTGTCAAGTCACGACTGCTGTGTACGATAACTAATGCATGCGACCTTGTTGTGAATGAGTGGAACGCACCTCACTCAAAAGAGAGAAGCAGCAATATATTTTATTGAGGTAAAATAATAATTCAACAGAGTTCAATAAATTCGATGGAATTTAACAAAGTTTAACAAGGTTCAGTAAGTTGGATGGCAACATTCACCTTATTAATTATTGCATGGAAGAAACATGCAAAGGAAAATTGAGTTAGAATTGAGTTAGAATGATTCACACTGAGACTGGAGATACAAAGAGTGAGGAAGACCCTCCCGATGAGTCAGGAGGTTCAGAGTGGACCCCCTTGCTTTCTAAACTCCTTATGGAGCCTAGGTGTGGCTAGGTCCAATCTTAGACTTGGACAATAGTTTATGTCTAATGGAATTATCTATACAATGTTTATAATAATATTGATAGCTACATGGATTAGTAATGTTTCATTAATATTAATTCAGCATGCTAACAGTCACTTCCTGAGGATCTGTCATGGGTAAGGGATCTCTGCCTTGGGTAAGGAAGGATCTCTTAGTCTCAGGTAAGGAATCTCAAACCTTGAGAGGCATCCCTGTTGAAGGGGAGTCACCTGGCGTGCAGTCCAGCTGCAGTTCAGGAAGAGCTCCAATTGGGCCCATCCTGATGGTAATGTTTATAGAGTGAAGTAGTTGGCTGCTAGTCAATAGTATAGACAAGATATGTGTCTTCGTTTTAGCTCTGGTATCTTGTTCTGTACTTTGGTTATCTTGCATTTTTGAGTTTCAAAACCACCTTTCGAAATATTTTTCTAAGGCACCTTCACTCCCTTGTATGTCAGCCAGGAGCTTTCCAGCTCGCACGTTGAGCACAGGGTGTGAGGTCTGTTGCTCCTTAGTCAGCCTGAACCAAAGTACGGCTAGGGGTCAAGTGTATCCATCATATACCTACAGCTGAAAATATTGGCCAGTGGTTTTCATGTAGTGCTCGTAGCTGCAGAGGAAATGGGTCTCTCTCCTGCTGGATGGATGACTCTGCAAAGTTCCTCTTCTACCCAAAGACTGATCTGGCTGCATTATTCTTTAGCTAACTACAACTCTTATTATTGTATAGGTTATACTGGGATGCGGTGCCGAGTAGTGCTGCTGGCCGATGATGGGAACAAAGAAATGAAGATGACAGAGCAGTAGTTCTGATGTAACACCAAATAGGGGAAGGCTAGTTCAGCTGAACTAGGTTTTTAAAGTGCAAATCAGCAATTCTTCCTTGAGGAGGGAGAGTGCTTAGATGGTCGCATGCAGAGGGTAGTGGTCAATGGCTCAGTGTCCAGATGGAGGTTGATGACGAGTGGCATCCTGCAGCGGTCCATATTGGGACCGGTACTGTTTAATATCTTCATCAATGACGTAGACAGTGGGATCGAGTGCACCCTCAGCAGGTTTGCAGATGACACCAAGCTGAGTGGTGTGGTTGACACGCCAGAGGGATGGGATGCCATCCAGAGGGACCTGCGCAAGCTCGAGAAGTGGGCCTGTGTGAACCTCATGAGTTTCAACAAGGCCAAGGGCAAGGTCCTGCACCTGGGTTGGGGCAACTGCCGGTATCAATACAGGCTGGGGGATGAAGGGATTGAGAGCAGCGCTGCTGAGAAGGACTTGGGGGTACTGGTGGATGAAAAGCTGGACATGAGCCAGCAACGTGCGCTTGCAGCCCAGAAGGCCAATCGTATCCTGGGCTGCATCAAAAGCAGCATGGCCAGCAGGTGGAGGGAGGTGATTCTGCCCCTCTACTCTGCTCTGGTGAGACCCCACCTGGAGTACTGCGTCCAGCTCTGGAGCCCTCAGTGTAAGAAAGACATCAACCTGTTGGAGCGGGTCCAGAGGAGGGCCATGAAAATGATCAGGGGGATGGAATCCCTCTCCTATGAAGAAAGGCTGAGAGAGTTGGGGTTGTTCAGCCTAGAGCAGAGGAGGCTTCGGGGAGACCTTCTTGCAGCCTCTCAGTACTTAAAGGGGGCTTATAAAAAAGATGGCGGCAAACTTTTTAGCAGGGCCTGTTGTGACAGGACAAGGGGGAATGGCTTTAAACTGAAGGGGGGTAGATTTAGACTAGACAGAAGGAAGAAATATTTTACACTGAGGGTGGTGAAACACTGGCACAGGTTGCCCAGAGAGGTGGTGGATGCCCCATCCCTGGAAACATTCAAGGTCAGGCTGGATGGGGCTCTGAGCAACCTGATCTAGTGGAAGATGTCCCTGCCCATGGCAGGGGGGTTGGACTAGATGACCTTTAGAGGTCCCTTCCAACCCAAACTATTCTATGATTCTATGAGAGGGAGAAATTACAACTGATTTTCGCTTGTGCTTTCTGAGGGCAGCTTTTTTCACTTTGCCCAATTATGTTGATGTAACAATTTACTGAGATTTTTGGGGGAACAATTGCTGTTTATTTTGTACCGTTGCTGTGGACTGTGGTATAAACGTGCAAGGCATTGTATTTCTGTCTAAAAATAAGTGATTTAGAGATTAAAGGACACATATCTGATGTTTAACTTTTTTTTTTAATTTTAATTTACTGATCATAAAGGAATTGTATGTATTGAGAAATACCAGAGCTACTTTATATATTTTCTTCAATAAAGTAGTTCTAGAATGAAATTGTTCACATAGACTGCAAACAATTATAAGAGGATGTCTGTGCTGATTTCCTAAGTCTTTATCCATGGAAACGCATCAAATATAACTCAGGTTAAATATAATTTTTGGAAGGATTTTAGCTTCCAGAGGAATGTCATGTTCTTTACAGTCTCATATCAGTAACTTGGACAGAATTAAATATCTCTGACTTTCTTCCAAATAAAAATGTTGGAAAAGCATATTAGGAGAAGAAAATGTAAAAGTTATTGCATAGTTAAGAGGAAAAAATGAACATGGCTTACGTCTCTTTGTAGGCTTTTATAATGATTTAGTAGTTAGAAATTATTTTACATATTCCAGTTGTTGTCCGCTGATATAATTAGCGTGAATGTATTTTGTGGTTTGGGTTCGAGCTGGTAGATGGTGTCTGAAACGACCTCCTTTGCTTTTGTGGTATCTTGTACCAACTGCTTTCATGAGACCAGAAGATGAGCCACTGTTTCACTTCTTACTGCTGAATGGGGGAGACCGTCTCCCAACTGTCTGTTCCTTCTCTATTTTTTTCCCCCGGTTTAGCAAATTGAATTAGTTCCCACTGAGTTTAATGAGCACTAGAGAGGACCCAAGGGATGGGTTGTGACCATGCAGCAAGGGAGGAGGGGGAGGGAAGAGGAGCAGTGGTGAGCCCTAAGTTTGGATGAGGTTTTACAACCAGCTGAGCTGTAGACATGAGGTGAGGTTAACCGTGCTGTGTTTTGTGCAAAAAATCTAAGATATGTAAATGTAACCCACACTTGGCAGTAAGCCTAGCACACCAGTTTCTGAGGGAGAGGGAAGTGATCATTTGTCTCAGTTAATACTTAACTGAGGCCTGTTTCTGATCACTCATTTACCACTCATGCTTCTTCCTGGCTCATTTAACCGTTGTAGTAGAGGTTGTGAGTCTATGCCATCAGCTGCTGTTGTTCATAATGTGGCATAGTGATACACTATCATCTGCCATCAGTCCATCAGTTTTAGTTTCACTGAGCACAGGACTTTGGTAGGGTTGGTTGTTTGCTGCTCTGCAGGGGTGATGATCTCTGGCAGCGAAGTGGAGGGGAGCAGACAATGGGAAGAGATAACAGCTTCTCCTGCCACAGCGTGCATTAGTGGCACCTGTGATTTGGAGCCTGCAGGTATTCAGTAATAAATGTAACTTTAAATATTTTTAAATGGTACCTGCCGGAAGTTTTTCAAGATTTGGAATGCAGAAATATGCTCTGAGAAAGCATGCACAGAAGATGGAATACCTTTACAGACTCATTTAGATTCCTGTGTACTTTTGAATATTTCCCTGCTTGTTCTACGTGAATGAATTTTTGTTTATTTTTATTTATTTATTATCTTGTGGTAGTGTTTCTGGTACATTACTCTTCCAGGAAGACTAGAGAAAGCTGGAACTAATATCTTGAGGCTGATACGATTGGAGGAGAGCATCCTAGGTGTGTCTCATACATCACGAAGGAACAAAGAGGGTGCTTTTTCTGCCTGCTTGTCACCTTTAAGCACAGCAGGAGTGATATAACTAGATCTGTACACAGCATGCCTGAGAGTGTTGAACGTACAGAATATAGTAGATTTGTATTTTCACTTGTAGGTTTACTTTTTCCATATACATAGGTTTTTATATTAGCAGGTGGTAAGACAGAAGTCAAGAATATGGTATAAGAGAGAAATGAATGAGAAAAAATAGTACTATGGTTATTCCTCTGTAATTGAAAAATAAACCCCCAAACCTCAGATCATACACCATCACTTACGATACTTAGTGTTGGAAATAAAAAAGACCAAATGAGAATAACAGAAACATCAGAATCATTCTCTACAGTTTTATCCCTGCTGATAAATACAATAAAGCACTGTGTCATTAAAATAGCCCTCAGAGGGTATGGTTTAATGAGGTTTCCTGAACTGAATTAAGAGCATGTTGTCAACAAAAGGGGCGCAGCCTCCTTGCGTGCTCCTCACTGCTCCTCACTCCCTCTTACTTTGCCATGACTCTGATGTCCTGTTGATCGCATGGTAATGGAATTCAGCTCACTAAAATGGCAGAAAATTAACCTGGCCAAAAAAGATGAAAAAATCTTACACAAAGTATATATTGGGTATTGATACCTGTCTTGCTAAGTACTCCAGCCTCAAAGTACTCCAGTTACATCTTTGTTGCTTCCAGTGTGTACTTACGTAGTCTACTGAAATGCTCTATGTAGCTTAAAAGAATAATATGAATGTACTGTCAAAGTGTTTTCTGATGTTGGCTTTTCTGTCGGTCACCTAATATGCCTTGGAAGAAGTAACCAACTAATTCTTTTCTTTAAGGATATGTTCAAGATGTTGATGAACACATTTTGGTGAGAAGTAGGAAAAAACCCAATCTTCACTAACCTAATAATTAGCCTACAGTGCGGGAGAGTGTTTTGCTCTGGATGGTGGTTGGAAGTCTAGCTAGTAGAGTGCTTTATTCTTGACTGTAGTGTCAAATGATTCTTCAGATTTCTGTTTACTTAGTGTTAGGTAAATTTACTTGAAAACCTTTTGGCACGTCCTGTTGCCAAACTGTTCTGCTTGTCTACTCCTTCATCCCTCCACTTCATTTCCTCTGTAAATTGTCCCTCATTTGTTGGCAGCAGAGTGGTCATAATAAAACTGAGATTCTATCTCCATAAACCATGACATGTGTGACTGCTCTAATTAATTTTCAGCAACATCTTTCTATTGAAAACTTTTAGGTTTGTGTCGTGGTTTAACCTCAGTCAGCAACTAAGCACCACGCAGCCGCTCGCTCACTCCCCCCTCCCTGGTGGGATGGGGGAGAGAATTGGAAGAGCACAAGTGAGAAAAACTCGTGGGTTGAGATAAAAACAGTTTAATAATTGAAATAAAATGATAATAATATGATAATAATAATAATAATAATATACAAAGCAAGTGATGCACAGTACAATTGCTCACCACCCGCCGACCGATGCCCAGCCAGTCCCCGAGCAGCGGCCCCCCCGGCCAGCTTCCCCCAGTTTATGTACTGAGCATGACATCACATGGTATGGAATGTTTCTTTGGTCAGTTTGGCTGTGCCCCCTCCCAGCTTCTTGTGCACCTGCAGCCTTCTCAGTCAGTAGAGCATGGGAAGCTGAAAAGTCCTTGGCTAGTGTAAGCATTACCTAGCAACAACTAAAACATCGGTGCCTTATCAATTTTGTTCCCATCCTAAACCCAAAACCCAGCACTGTACCAGCTACTAGGAAGGAAATTAACTCTATCCCTGCCGAAACCAGGACAGTTGGTGACATCTTTTTATTAAGAGAGTTTATGAATCCTATCTAACCTTTTACATTTCATGTTTAATAATTAAAAATGAGGGAAGAGTTAAGTAACAGTGAAGACAGTTCAGCGATTTAGCTATTTTGTTCAATAATTACTATATACAAAATAGTGCAGATTTTATAGCATAGAATTTACGAATCAGTTGCATGACTTAAGATACCTTTCCTGTGACTTTGGGATTTTTACAGTCTGTCTTAAAGCAACCTTGGTTTCCAGTAAGCAGTAAAAATGAATTGGAAAGAACTCCAATGGCCAATTTGCTTGTGTTGACGTTTACTCCTTTTTATTTATATGCAGGTCAACACCCTGAAGTTCCCTGGTTTACCACCACAGGCTGTTACTGTTGTGCATGGAACCATATTCACCTGTGAGGAACAGACTTATTAGGGTTCACCTACACAGATAATTTCACTGGCTTTTAACTTGAAGACATGCAGCCCAAATACTTCGGGCTGAGATAACAGACACCTTTTGTCTGTGTAATTGGCGCAAGATATGACTTGAATGATATTCCTAATTTCCATTCTCTCATTGTTAAATTGAGCAAAAAGCAGTGCTTAAAGTAGCTGAACTACTCTACTTGAAGCCAGAGTAGTCTTGTAATTTGAGCTACCTCTATTTGCAGTCTGTTTGTGATCTGATTACCTGAATAGTTTGCCTTATACTCCCACCTGGAGGTGTTTGGCCCATCCCTTGGTTTGTCATCTTCCTCAGCTTCAGCATTCATCCTGTTGTTCAGGGTCACTCTCTGTGCCTTTGTGATTTGTTTCATTAATATTTCAGTCCCTGAAAGTGTTTTATCTCCGGGTGAAATCCTAACTAACATCAGGTCTGGCATAAAAACTCAGGGTCATATTGGTTGTCTCATAGCTGAGTGTTTTTCTGTATACAGTCTGTAGTTCTTGGCGGCAAAAGAGACCTCTAAAAATCTGCAGATGTTTGAAGGTGCCTACCCTAGATGGGACAGAATATCCAATAACAGTAGTGTTGGATTGAGTTAGGGTTAATTCTTGCCAGCGAGGAATACAAGTTGTTGGAGAAGAGAGAGGAAGAGGTGGGAGGCATGAGTCAGAGAAACATAAACCAACTTTGCCTCTGCAAATAAGAGTTTGATTCATCATTGGTCCACCGTAAGAGGGAAGTGATACAAAAATTTAGGATGGGGGCCAGTGGAAGATACTGTGTAGTAGACATGGGGTGTGTGTGCGTGAGGTTTTACTGCTTCCTTCCCACATTTTCTGTCCTAGTAATACTGTCAGTCTCTCTTAACGTAGTTTGGAGGGGAGGCTCTAGTTGCTGAAGGTGAAGGAGCGAGGTGTGGGGGTATTTCAATTGAACAGATGTTTTTTGTTCAGCAGCCTCTTTTGGGGGTGTGTATGTTTGGGACTGCCAAAATTTAGTAGCTGCAAATTGTAGAGAATTTGGATTATGGATGATAGTATTTTGAGATAAAATTGTGATTTAGACCTGGCTGACTCGCACAAATTCAATGGGATGTGGTTTTATTTAAACTCTGTTGTGTGGTAGTGCTGATACAAAACCAGCAATTCCAGGCTCCCTGTGAGTGTGTGTTGGGGGGCATTATATTAGGTGACTGAATTTGCTACTCTCTCATTATGTTGCATGAGAACCAGGCTGTCAAATAGATATATTTGATTCATTTATGGATGTTGTAATAGCAAGTACCAGAAAAACCAAGCTAAGGTCACATCTCTTTTCAGTCCGTGAGGGCTCCTGCAGAATGTGTCAAGTACCAGACAGAAATCTCTGTACAATACTGCCCTTGGTCAAATCTCACTTCATTATTGACGTGTCTTCATATACAACCTTCCTGGAAATGTGTTCTCTGTGTGTGTGTGCATGTCCCTACTTAAAGCAGAGAGTGTTGAAAGAATAATAGTGTCAGTCACCATTGGACTCATCAGTGCGCTGAGCAGCTGTGTTCACAGTGGCTGCATTCAGTGCTGCCTTCTTTTTGATTACTTTCCTTCAAATAGGTCTGTGGGATGCTTACATTTTCTTAGTATGTGTAATGTACGTGGTAGAGCCTTTGGTTCAGCGTTTCAGGCTTCCTGAATTTGTTATTTGGCTTGTTGGAGTGTTGCATTTTTGGTATGTTAGGTCATCTTCTCAACTGTTTATTTCATACTGTATTTTGTAAGTACTTTGTGCAAGATGAGTTGATGCTAGGCACTAGGCAATTCTTGATGTGAAGTGTGCTTGCCAGACCTGTTAAATCTTACGGAACTCGTTGCAGAAAGTATCAAGCAAAAAAGTGACATGTTTTTGTGGAAGGTCAAATATTTCTGTATCGCTTAGGATTTTGTTGTGTTTTTTTGTTACAGAAAAGAGTAGGCAATAAGATTCCTGGCATGGCTGGCATAGTTTTGGGAGATGTTTAAAACTTTGTGGTGATGCAGCTGTTTGCTGAGCAGCAGTTTTGACAACTGCCAATGTGAATAGAGAGAATTGCAAATATTAATATGGGAAAGCTGCTTTCACAAGCTAGATGTAATTGAATGTCTCATTTTATATATATATTTTCTTTATTTTGGGGAAGAAACTCAGATTTTTTTCCCCCAATTTTTAGTTATTTCCTCCCCCCCCTTTAGTTATTTTTTTTAGGTGATTTGCTATTGTAGTGAAAGCAAATGAATCAGTTTTTCTCATTTACTTACTACTTCTCACCTGGTTTGCTTATAGGTCCTCCTAACAGTTGTTTCTCTAGAATAGACTTAGGATACTTTCCAACTAGAATATTTCTTGACTAAGCAAAGTACATGCATTCTAATCCTTTGCATCCTCTTGGGATGACTAGGTGAAATATAAATATCTTAATCTAAAACCCACTGTAGCTAGATTTCGGGAAAACAGGAGAAAATGAAGAGCTTGATTTCTGATAGCTGCCTTGTTTATTGGTGGGAGTTTTTTTGCTAGTTGGGACACACCAATACTGCGTGAAGGCTTGGAGCCGAGAAGCAGTTGTCCATACAAGCTCCAAAGTAGGTCTTTGTAATTTTACTTTCTCAAAGCAGCAAAGTCTTGCTCCTGGATAAGGTGGAAAGGTGGGATTGAGAGAGGATAAGCCAGACAGCTTCCTTCATTTTGGTGCCCAAATGACTGCAAACGACTATCCTGTGGACCCGGCTTCAGTGAGTACCAATTTAGCAGCAGAGTCTTGTGTCATACAGAGCACTGCCTTCCCCTCAGATGGGGAATGGAGTTGGTGTGTGTAACTAGTCTTTTGTATGTTTCCTGTATCTTGTTTTAGAATTGCATAGAAGTGTGTCTTTCTAAAGCTTAACATCCTTAAATTACATGCAGATTATTAGAAGTGACATGGAAGTAGTCTGTTCTTATTTTGGTTTAGATCTTGGTTGTTTTTCTCATGAAGTAAAATGTATTTTCCTATCTGGAAGCTCTCTTTTTAATCTGTGACCTGAATCAAGCTGGATAACAACATTGACAGAATTAAGATTGCACCGGCCCATTTATTCCCCCAATTATGTCACTGTTAGCCTTTCCTCTCTGATCTGCAATACAAAAATTGAAGTCTGCTTAATTATTAAGTAGTAGTGAATTTAGAGCAAATAAAAAGGAAGGTGGCAAGGACTACTAAATGACACAAAGTAGCATTGGGCAGCCAGCCAGTTCAGTGGGCTGTGAGCAGTAAGTTCATGGTATCAGCCTCAATTGTGTACCTTTTGTTTGATGTGTTTGCCCCTAAACTGCAGTTGTTACCCCTCAATGTGGCTGTGTTGTGCTAAAGCATAGATAAGTATGATGAATGTACTTTTCTTACAAATCTGTATGAATTCTAAGCCTGATGGGTAAAAATGGATGCATTATTTTTAAGCCTATTTTTCCTCCCTCAGTCCCCTAAGCAACTCTATTTGAAGTTAGAAAACTAATATTAATATTTATCCTTACTGTAGTCTCTTTTTACTTAAATAAAATTTGGGCAGCATGTCTATTGCTGACTACAGAATTTCAGACTGTGAAAGTAATTGGCATGGCAAGCAGAAGTTGATGCATTGACGAGCTGGTCAGTAGCAATTGTAGCTTCTGCACATGCTGAGAAAGTAGTGACGTTTTGGTTCATAAAGCGGGCTTGCTTGTAAACTTGAAGATTGACTGGGGCTTGACAAAACAGGAAAGGAGATTTCTCTTTAAGATTTTATTTGTGTGAGAGTTCTGTGGATGTTAGTCATGAAGGGCATGATGATCAGAAACAAGCAGTCCATCTATTAGCTGTGGATAATACTTCCTCTATTTCTTATCTCCGTTTTAGATGTGGAACATTTCTGAAAGTATCCAGCAAATTGTAGTTCAGCTTGACTGATATGCAATTATAATAATGCAGAGAAATTACTGTTTTAAAAATCCAGTTTTCATTCAGAGATGATCAAAGTCAGTAAAGCTTTTAATGAATACTGTGGTTCTTATGTTTTCTTATGTTAGAAAATGATAAATTGAGGAACCTCAATCCATAAAGGATGTTAAACAGTTACTGAAATGTAAGCATGTTCTCCCAACCATATGTCTTTAAATGACAACTTTAGAGATGATTTTTAATAATAAAGTCCTTGACTGTCAAATGTGTATGCCATGCTTTATCTTTATTGGCATGAATAATTCCATTAATCTTATGGCTCAAGGTAAAAGGGAAAAAAAGAATTAAGCAGTTGCATAAATGTCGTCTCCAAGATGGCCTAATAATATACAGTTTCCTAAAAATGAAATATTTCTGTGTGACATCTCGTTCAGTTACTGGAACCATAAACTTTGCTTTTCTTTGACACAGTCATTTACTTTCTATCCTATAATTCTTATCTAGTTTTTTTAAACTATATTTAAAAAAAAAAAAGGAAGAGAATTATAGAATAGTTTGATTCCTTATTCTTGAAAATGTCGTCGTCTTCGGTGATCCCATAATCCTCAAAAACGTGCTCTGGCAGTGACTGGCAGAAAATTGGAATGGAGTGAAAGGAAAACACATATTTGGAAATTCAGAAATACTGATAACAAAGTGGTAGAAGGAGAAGGTAGTGAAATTCTCCTGTTGGTGAGCTGCTTCTGTTCTTGAGCTAATTTGATGCTGAAATGTGTAGTGGAGAATAGTATTTGTCACATTGTCTGGAATAATAAATTCAGCAGTCTGAGAAGGGGAAATACGCGAATTGTTATTTTTCTAATATGATAGGGAAGGTGACGTTGCCTATCAAGGTTTTAAATCAGGGTGAAGACTTTGTGCTCTTTGAAATCAATGTATTTTATCTGAACAATTTGCATTTTTATGGTTAAAGCAAAATAAAAAGATCATAAAGTACATATTGTGAGACTGGTTTAGGAGAAGAGGTGTCTGTGGAAGAGCTAAAGCGGTGTTTAGAGAGAAAAGCCCCTCTCTACATCAATGAGAAAGTAACTGGGAAAAAATCTCCAAAAAGCTGAAACCAAGGCTAGCCTGCGGTAGAAACCCGGCATGCCTCTCCATCCAGAAGTAGCTGCTGTGTTAGGTCATCATAAAATTAAAACCATTTTATGGTTTGGAGATTATGGAAGATTTCGTATTTAGTCAAAGGATTTGTCTATGCTACTGTGCAGTATTTGGGCATCCATACCAATTTTAAACAGATGCGCTCTGCGATTAGTCACAGCCCAACTATGAAGCATGGATTCCAATGTAGGCTAGTTTATGAACCTAAGGAAGTAATGAATACAATTCTGCTTTCCAAAAGAGGCGAGTTTTTTAGCAGATTGAGTCCATAATTGAAGATTTGACTGGGATTGCAGTTGTCCAGTTGCAAAAGTGTCTATATAAAAAAACCCCCCTCTATCACATTATGAATTCAAACTGGAAGTTGTACAAAATCCGTTCCAGAACACTGACTTAACTGGGGAAGAAGGGTGTGGGGAGAATTCAAATCACTGGGAATACATTACACAATGGAAAGATTTGGCAGTCCGACCTTGAAAAATTCTTGGGATTAGAGAGTAGTGAAAACTTATTTCTAGATGATTGGTTTCTGAGATGTGTTCAGAATAAGGGTAGTAAAAAAAGAAGTTATTTTAAGAGGTTTTTTTTTCTGCTGGGAACATATCTTTGGGTGCATTGCAAACTTGCATCTGAGTGACAGCTTCAGTGAGCAGTGCACCGTGTTATGGATGTGCAATTGAATGTTGAAATGTCTAGAAAGGTTTTGATTTGTGGTTTTTGGGTTTTTTGGGGTTTTTTTTTGTTTGTTTTTTTTAAGTATGCATTTCCACTGGAGAATATGGAAATGCTTAATTTGACTGGAAATGGGAAAATGAAAATTCTTAAATCTGATGAGGTGAGTAAATTACATGGGAAACGTTCATATCATGTCCTTCTGATACTTTTGGGTCTCTCCTTAAAATTTTTTAAAATTTCTTTTTTATTGCCTCAAACTGGGATAGTGTTGGAAATGTCAAATTTTCTCGTGGAAGACCTGTATAGCTGCTGTTCTCTGTTGACAGGCTCTGACGGTAGACCATTTTCATCTCCTACTATACCACCAGCATTTTATCACTTTTTAAACCATAGTCATTGCTTTTTCTTAAATTCTTCTTGAATGGGGAACTAATAATAAATTAGTGTAATATTATATAATTATTACTATAATAAATGCTCATATCAGTGAATGCAAAATCCAGTTGAAATAATTTATTGGTAGTGTTTGAGTCTCTCTCTTCCCCTCCAAGAATTCAGAAGGCAACATAGTTACGCTTCCTAATACGTCATACTTGTTCTGCTTGACGTTTTTTTCTTTTATGGCTGTCAAGATGAGTGGGTAAAGGGGATAGTTACAAAATTTATAAGACTGAGGATTTATTCTGAGAGCGCACAGATTTTGAAATATGGCAAGTAAAATAGAAATAAAGTGTCATCAGGCCATATTGACAAACTCTTGAGTAACTTAAAATAATTCTGGTAGTGTCAGACTGTTGGGGTTTTTTTGTTTGCTGTTCTATCAAGTTAAAAAAACAATAAAATTATAGTTTACAGAGTGTGGCTGAATGTTTTATCTTGCAATTGATATCAGTTTGTAATGCATCTGTGTTTGGTTGGAATGGCATAGGGGAGTATCCTGGTGAATCCCAGGAGCTTGAGGGAAGCTGGGCCAGAGGAGCAGGAAGCCTGTATTCTCTGGATGGATTTGAGTTTAAAGTGAGAAATCCATTGGCCAAAGGCTTTTCTTTTGTGAAATGGCCTGCTTTTCCTTGCCTGTAATTTTACGTGTCTACTTTGAACAGTGCTTAAGCAGTTAAAACTGCTTAAAATGTGTTGAAGCGGTAATTTTCTAGCTTACCATTAAATGGACTCTTTTAATACATATTAATGTAAAAAAAACCCCAAATTGATTATTTTGTCCAATTTTGGAACAACAGAAAAGTTTAGCTGTCTTTTGGAAGTGTCTGTCAGTAATAGTTGTTTCATCGTTTATGTCTAGTACGACATAACTTGACTCTGCTACCTCCTACCTGACTGTTCTCTAAAGAGTATGTTAGTTTTCATCAGCGTTAATCTGTAAATTAATTGGAGAAATGTGACATCATGGGTAAATGTGTGCTCTGTGAGCAAGGCCAGTAGAAAAATACAGGATAAGGTGGCAAGATTAATCAATTCTAGAGAGGTTAGTGCTGTTATTTCCCTGGTACGGGAATGACATGACTTTTTTGTTAAAAGTTAACAGTTAAAAGATATCCCTGTCCTTTTGATACGGTTACGCGGGGCTTCTAAAATGGGACATGTACCATTCTCTTACCTCTGTCCTGCTTTATATATATATAATGCTTTTCCATCTTCAGTTAATGAAAGAATCTGGTCTCCATTTCTTCTGCATTTTTGTGATGGTCTGAACTGGGTCATCACTTGGTCTGTGATGCAAGAAAATGTTTTTGAAAGCTGCTTCTGTTTCTCCCATCTCTTTCTGTTCCTCCCTTCCCCCCCCCCGTATGAAGTCTTGCACTGCTTGATTTGACATTTAATTCCTTATTCCTTCTCCTGGCTTTTCCTATTTTACTAGCAGTTTTCAAAGTGCATTATCCCCCTGCTTCTCTTGTGAGACTATAGTTGTCTGTGCAGTTTACTCCAGTCTATCTTTTTCTGTGATACCACTGTGTGAAAGGTGAAGAGGGGAGTTGCGCATCAAACCATAACTCTTGAAAAGCAAATACTTGGTTCTGTGTGATATGAACAGTGTCATGGTCAGGATGACTGTGCAAAGTTCCTGACCTCTCCAAAGTCACAGGAAAACTATTTTGTTGACAGGACCAGTTTTTGTTGGACAGTTGGGACTTCAGATAGTTTCTGTAGATAATTCTCTTTTCTCTTATGGCTTTCAAAGTTGGCAGACATGAAACTGATTCATCTGGGACAACAAAAAATGCAGCATACTTGAAGCGGGCGATGCGAAGGCTTGCGAGAACTGGTTACTTTTTTCTTTCTTAAGATTACTGCTTTAGTTGTACTGCAAACATGTTGCATGCTTTTACAGGCAACTAAGATGTCATCAGAAGTACTGAAAACTGAAGGTACAAGGCCAATGATAATGTTGTGTTTTTCTGAGACTATACATAAAATAGATCATGGTTGGCTAGAAGGTCAAGTTAACACTACTGCTGTAGCTGTGATGACAGGGATGTGGAAGGACGCTGTCTCTGCATATGTGGATTTGCAGAAGTTGCTTCTCTTGGATGTCATTATGCTGGTAAAGGTGTATTCTGTACTCGAATGGCTGGTTTCTGTCCCTGGGGTACCTTTATGGCAATGCAAAGCACATCTTTATGGAGCTTACAATCATTCTGGGAGTGCTTTGCTGGTATAGCATGCAAAAGTTTGAGTTGAAGTGCTTTTAGCGTTTATGTAACTTCATAGATTCTGTTCTAATAGATTCAGAGGAACTTGTTTACCCAAATCCTTTGGACTTCATAGGAGAAGGAAAGATGATTTTTCTTGCCTTTTTTTTTTTTTTTTTTTTACTGTTGTTCCTCCTTTTGTTAATTGTAGAGCTGTACTGCAGTAACCACGATTACTTCCAAGGTCGTAATTGATAAAAGATGGCCTGATAACAAAGGCTGAAATAAGTCATTTGTACCTGAACAATAAAAGGACAATGAAATTATAATGAGCATGGCACAGGCTCAGAAGGGACATAGCTACATATAAAGCCCAGACTTGTCTGCTAAACCCAAAGAGATTGCTGAAAACTTGTCAGTTGGATGGAGAGAAACACTTGCTCTAGGGTCAAACTACTGTATCATTTTCTCAGGGGCATGGCATGACTTCTGTCTAGTGCTCTGCTTTTTCTCTGGAATATGTAACAGATATTCCTAAAATGGACAAGGAAAACTGAGAATGAGCGAAAGAAAAATTTACTATGGAATGTGCAAGTCTGACTTTTTTTTATTGTATGTTTTCCAATTTTGCTATTTTCACCTGCAGTTAAGTGCATCATCACTCCCCACTAAGCAACCTGAAGAGAAAAAAATGTTTTGTAAGTGGGAGAGCAGTATTGTAAAATAATTTAAAAATCAAACAAAACAGGGAGGTTATGGACTGGTATAATACAAGTCAATAAGGTAATCTTCTGAAATTTTGGCAATTTCCATTTATGGCCTCCTTATTTTTAACACTACTATTGAAAACATTGTGGTGGTTGGCATTCAGCTTGCCATCTCTGTAGTCCTTTTTTTGTGGTGAAGGTAAACTGTAGAGAAGCAGTGAAGAGATGCGTTTCATGATTACAAAAGGGAGGCTTTCCATTTGTTTAGGGAGGGAGGGGATGCAGAGGCACTTACGGGAGATGTGGGAGATGGAGTCAGGGCAGAAGTGAGGGTTAGTGATGCACTAGCTTAAAATTATTTGGACAGGGGATGTTAATCTGTGAATAATTTAAAGAGAATTTGATCTTTGTTCTGGTGTGGAGGCGGTGGCAGTAGAGTTATGCATAAATGTGGCAAAGGAAGGTTGCCCAAGCAAAATATCTGAAGCTCTGTGAGCCTTGGGCAATGATTGCTTGCCTATGAACAAGGAATGTTCAATTTCCTTGGCCAGTTTTCAAAATTACACTCAACATCTGTATGTGAAATATTATCACAAAGATGAAAATATCATGGTATCTTTAATTGTCTTCATCCCTCTGCAAAAACAGTGTCACCTTTTCAGAAGACTAGTTGTGGGGAATTAGCACATCTTTCAAGGTTAAATGGAGAAAAAAAAAAAGGGGGGAGGGGCCAGAAAACCCCCAGAGAAGCAGTCTCATACTTCTTCAGTGGAACCTCTTCAGTTGAAAACTCCTTTCCTTGCTTTTATGTCTTGTATGTGAACCTCACCATTAATTTGAAAGGAACATGAGTAAAATAATAGCCCTTAAACCCAAACCTAATGACCAAAATAACAGTACCTTACAAAATCGAGTTATTACAAAAGCGACTTTAACCTCATTTGTTTGTTTATGATCTTGATTTGAGATCAATCTGTGCTCTTCTTTGAGTAAATGCGTGAAAAACTCTTTAACAGAAATACTACATGATTGCAATTTCTTTGAACAGGTACTTTGTGCTGGACTTTGAGACGGGGATTCTGCAGTATTTCGTGAATGAACAAAGTAAAAACCAGAAGCCACGAGGAACCTTGTCTTTAGCTGGAGCTATAATATCGCCCAGTGATGAAGTGCCACACATGTTGGTGGTCTACTCTGCTAATGGAGAGATGTATAAGTTGAGAGGTACAGTGCTGCTTAAAGTGCTAGCTGAGTTGTTCTTCTTTCCCATTCCCGCTTCTGTGCCTCTTCTCTCATATCTCATTTCTCTTTTACTCCCCTATACTGTCAGAAAGTAGTGGTTATACAGCTATATTGTTACACACTATATTATAAAACACAGTAGAACAATAATCTGGAGTTAAATACATGTGAATTTACAATATATAGACTTTCAGGGCTGGAAGATACCTCAAGATGTCTTCTGTAAGCTGTTATTGTGGCATTTTGATTGTACAGTATATCTTTTTTGCTTCCGAAGGAAGAAAAAGCTGCTTTCATTGCTGTCCACAGCATAGCATTTCATTTCTAATACTGTTCTCCCCTGCCACCATCCTGCAGATAATGTGCAGTAATGAATCTGCTGATGGGTCGGAGAAGGGAAAAGTGCCAGTGGAAGGCTGTTAAGATGCCCTGTTCTTGTCAGTCTTGGAATAATTGAAGTCACTTTTAACATAAAATTTTGCCTTCCCTTGCTCCCAAATGTAAGAAAGACAATATAGGGTATGTAAGAGTTAATTTTGAATAATTTCCTCCCTTCTGCCTCTGCCCCCCCCCCCCCCCCCCCCCCAACAAAAACAAAAAAAAAAAAGCAGTATTCTAATTCTAAGGTATTTTCAGTATGGTTGATCATCAAACTAGTTTACCAGAAAATAAACTCATATTAAAAAAAAAGTGACATGTAATAAAGTGTAACAAAAGTTTAAGATTATGTTAGATTTATTCTGACCACAGTTTATCAGTTTGCTAGCAGGACAGAGTATGCAGGACTGCCCCATGGTACAGTGTGTTGCTGTTTTAAATGTAGAACTGAACAGAAACTCTCCCTGGTTGTTCTTGTGTTTAAAATGTTTTGGAGTATGCACAGCTAGAAATCATGAACACTTGTGGTTTCATTATCATGCTTTGCCAATCACTTGGGATTATCAAATACTTATAATATGCTGCTTTTAATTTAATGAGACATATGAATTTGATTCAAATCAGTAAATAATTTTTATGCTGAGTCAATAACCATTGAGATACTTCATAGCAGAGGAAATAAGAGAAAACATTTACTGAAATTATCCACTCTGTATTGGTATTCTTAATTAGAATTACTGTAGTAGTGGTTTGTTTAAAAAAAAAAAAAACAAACCAAAACAAAAACCAAAAAACCCCAGAACCAAACCTCTCTTCTGAAGGAGCCACCTGATATAGACTGCAGACAATCTTTTCAATAACTTTTAAAGCTGGTTTTTAAAGATGTATGGGGGAAATTGTGGTTTTCATTCTTGTGTCTTTTAAGTTGCATGCGAATGCAGGTTTAAAGAGAGATTTAGCTGAACTACATTGAAACAGAAGTACTTAAGTATCTGGGGAACTGGTAGCTTGTCTGGTAGCTGACTGACAGCCTGAGTGTAGAGGTTTGACTGATTTAAATGCTATGGTGTGGCCCTTGTCCTTCACAAAGAGAGACGAGTAAAACAAAAGTGGATTAAATTTTTTTTAAAAAATTCATCTTGAGGTAATTCTGCTTTTAATAACACTTGGAGGAGATAACCATGAAGAAGACTCATAAGCTTATCTCTTTCAACTGGCCACAGCATCTTAAGTTGAGGTTTAGATGTGTTGTACTGAAGAATTTACACATACTTAATTTAAGTAGCGTAAATTAGAATTTATGATGTGTCCAAACGAATAAATAATCCCCCCCCCCCGTCACCTTCTCTTATGCAAAAAAAGAATGCTGGTTTATGTGTGATTCCCTGTGTTTTCTTGTTTCTGTTCTAGCTGCTGATGCAAAGGAGAAACAATACTGGATAACTCAGCTTCGATCCTGTGCCAAACATCACAAGGAAGGTAATTCTAAGGTAAATAATTAAGAGGGAGAAGTAACTATTGTGTTTTAAGTGGTGTAGGTGAAGAACAGCATGATCTGGACGATAGGCTGGCTGCTGTAGGTAGTGGGTTGATGTTTAGAGGTTTATGAATAAAAGCAGCAAGTTGTCATTCCTCGCTAACTGGAGCAGACTTAAGTCAATTGGGCAATCTTAATAAATAAATCTTGTCCTATTTATGAGAAATTCATGAAGTGCATTTTGGATGCAGTCAATACATGGTTAATTGAGTGCCTGGATCAACAGTTTATTAATAAATACCTGTGTGATGTCCTGATTAGTATTTAAAAGTGTTAATTGATATTAGTTTTATTTCATTTTCTAAAATTTAATGGCACTTATTATAGAAGCTTCAGGTAGATGTTAGCAGTGGTCAGTCTTCAACTTCTTTACCAAATCTGAAAGAGGTCATCATATGAAGATTTATGTTATTTATTTCTCTTTGGAAGTGATGTCAGAATTTTTGTCCTCAGACAGATAAATATTTTGGACAGGTAAAAAACCATTTGGACTTTAAAAATAGTAGAATGATGGGTTGAGGGTGTCCCCTGCCTCCAAATAGAAATGACGTGAATCTGTTTAAGTTAGAACGCACTTTGAAAGTGGGAAGTATTAAAAACAACCAACCCTATTAGAAATAAATTATTTTTGTATTTATTTTATGTATGCTTTTGGTGTTAATACTGTCACTAAAAAAAAAAAAAGTGCTGCTCTTATCTTCAGTCTTTTAAGCACTTCTATTGATATCTTTACAAGAATGAAAAAGATTGCTTTCCTCATGAATAATTGTTTGCTATATTAAAAAAATGTATACAACTGCAAGCAGAAAGGATTCCTCCCTGCCCCAAGATGTTGAGAATATCAATCTTATGTTAACTGCAGTCAAAGTCATGATCCTGAGTATCTTTGAAAGTTGGACTTTGAAAAGATGGATGGTATTTTGAGGAGACTGGCATTCATTGAAGTGTGTGAAGTAAAATAAAACCAACTTTTTCTTCCTATTTTTGAGTGATGTGGACTCGTCAGGAAGCAATTATGGTATAATTAAAACCCTTTTTGAAGGAGAATAAATAACTTCAGTGTTTCGGTACTCTTTCAATTCTTATGCATGACAATTAAATATGGTTTTTATATAGCTGTGGCCCAGTACTATTCAGAAAGGTGCAACTCTACTTGGTCAGAATACTCTTACAGTTGCTGTTGATATGCAGCTCAGGGACTTCCTGTGCTAGGCAGAGATGGTAACTTTTGATACTTCAGTTGCCATCAATGAATTATTCCTCAATAAGTTTTCTGGTCACTTCTTGAACCCATTTAAATGTTTAACATCTACAATGTATTGTGACGAGGTAATAGAACCGTTGTTTAGTATATATGCTGTCAGAGGCTTGTGTAATGGAAAATTGATTCTTATACTTCTACTCTCTATTTGTTTACTAATATTTCTTAATACTGTATTTGTTTTTCTCCTTTTGCCTGCTCCTGATAAATAATTCTGTAGAGGTGTCTATTTTAATACCAAAACCTCATTCCAGAGCGGCAGTAATTGAGTTGAAGCCGATCTTTGTGTAAGTGAATTTTGGATCATTTTTCCTCCTTAGGTAAAAACTGTTGCACTTAGTAATAATTTATGTTCAGAATTTTTCATACTGCCTCTCCATGTTGAGCTCCTGCATATTTTTGATAGGCTCTGAATTAATTAGTATGTCAAGAGAAGAATCTTGGTGTTATAACAGTGAAAATGTCCAGCAATCAGTAGTGGTCCAAAAAAAGCAAATAGAATTTTAGGAATTATTGGGAAAGGAGCAGAGAACAAAAGGGAAAATACTTAGACTGCTCTTACTCTGTCAAGTACTTATTGTGAATACTTTTAGCAGTCCTCTTCCATTTCTGAAATGGAAACATTGGAGGGGGGAAAGTACTTTTCATCACTTTTGTTATTCTTCTGTACAGAATGGACTCTGTGTGACAAAACTTGACTACACTGGAGTCTTTTTTCTGATGATGGGAAGGGAAAGGGCAAATCAGGGAAGTACAGTGTTAGTAAGTGCTCTGGAGTGGCTGAATAGGAAACATTTGCTAGCTGTTAATATTGGTATGGGGGAGCCTCAAAGAAAATGAGCTGAAAACAGGTTCAAAATAAAAGGAGATGAATGAAAACTGGGATGCTTTGGATGCCAAAAGCATATATAGATTTGAAAAGTATTAGAAAGGCAAAATGTTATTAGAAAGTCTTGACTAAGTGAGTGGGAGGCTAATAAATACAAAGACAGTGTCTGTCCCGGAAGATCTAACGTGCAACTTTTAGAAACAGGAAGGGGAGCATCTCTCTAGACTTGTTCTTCAACTCTTGCATAGTGACTCACCGCTGCTGTGGCATTCTTCTGGTTCCTAGGCTCATCATGCAAGAAAATAAAAGGATTCCCGCTGACTGAGGGGTGGTGGGCATATGTAACTGAGGAACCAAATGCAGGAGGAGGGTTCTTGCATTTTTCTTGGAAGATTTATCAGTTACAGAAACTTGGCATACAGTGCTGGAGTATAGATGCATTTTGGTTGGTACAGCCAGTCATACATTTTAATTAGCTTAGATCTGTTCGGTATAAAATAGAAACGCTGAAGAAAACTAAAATACATTTCTTAGTTCTGTGTTACAAGTCTACAGCTAAAATCAGACTAGGTCACTTTTCACTTGTCATGTTTGTTAGTGAAGCACTCTTAATTCTCCACTTCTGTAAGCCACAGAGCAAATTTATATCTTCTGTATTTTTAAGCTTAACTGTCCAGAAAATAAAACGTTGGGCATTTATGTGCTTCAGATGAGACCACTGATGACTCTGCTTCTTACTCTGGAAGTGTAATGTACTTGAAGCAACATTGTGATTATCTGTTCCTAGGAACCTTTCTTTTGACAAGATTTGTCTCTTGTTTTTCAATACACTTTTTTCCTTTCTCCCCTCCTATCTTCCCAGGGTTAGAGTGTTATCTGAGAGGCAGATTTTCCCTGACTTAAGCATTGCATATAGTGCTAACTTGGATTTCACCTATAAGTAAGTTTTAAAGCTTCTCTCTGCTTTTCTCTGTAAAAGCAAGTGATCAGAAGCTTTGATGCTACAATGATTGGTCTTTGGAGATCAGATATTGGTTACAAGGGAGTGATGCTTCAGAGATTCCAGAAACTAGAAAAAAAATGCATTTCTAAAACTTCTTTTTTTCTTTTCCTCAAAGTTTCTTACTTCAAAACCACTGCCTGGTAGGAGGTAAGGGAAGCAAGAACTGCTGCGTTTCTTTCTGATTTTTTTTCTTTCTCTTGTAGATGAAGGTACTTTAATATAATAATTATTAGCATGGGAGTGGAAACATGCTGTTTAAAATATTTTAAATTTACATAAAATAGCATGCTGCTATTTTAGCCACCTTACTGTTTCTTTTGTGTTGGGGTTAGGGACTGGAATTACATAGGAAGGTCTGTAATGACACAGAGAAGGGTACATGTTCGACTTCCTTTTGCATAATTGAGGACTTGACAAAAAAAATCTGTATTTTTGGATTTTGTTAAAATAGCCCTACCATTGATAGGACTGTCACGATGTGATTTGTTATTCTACCGGCAGCAGGGCTGGATCTCTCTCTTCCCCCCTCTCCCCATACTTTGAGGGCTGTAGTAAGTGATAACTGCAAATTGTCTGTGTCTCATAGTGCTGTCACAAACAGGCAGATAGATAGTCATGTGTTTTAAGCTTCTGGAGTTTGAACAGAATCCAAGCTCTGTCTCTGCTTGGAACAGGCACGTTTCTGCGTCTGGAAAGTTGGAGCCTGAGTGCTTGTTCCCAGCTTCTTCTACAGCTTAAACTCACCTTTTTCACAGGAAGAATGAGAGGCAGAAATTTCTAGCTATTTTTTAGGAGTCATACACTTGAGGAGGAGGTGGAATGGGAAGTGTAAAATATACAGTGAAGGGTATGTTTTATCTTATGCTAGTGGGATACAGGTTAACTGGGGAAAAATAATGGGATAACCAGGCGAGCAGTGGGAAGGTTCCCGAGAATACCAGTGAAGCGACTCTTAGCTACAGGTCTTTCATGTTGGAGAGAGAACACATTTTTGAAATCTTCAATAGATATTATTGGAAGGAGATTCACAGGAAAACATGAGAATTTGGAGAATGTTTTTCAAAGCTGAAGCTGTGTCACTGTTTCTGTGAAATATTCATAAGAGAGCATTCCTTCTTCCTGCATTGGATCCAGATCAGCACTGGTTTCCTTTCTTTTTCAGAGCTACTGCCTGCTTCAAAGTGCTACCGTATGACTTGCTGACCTTGCTGTCTTTAAAACTTCAGCTGGGGACTGGAGGAAATTAAGCAGAGCAGTGATAAAAAAAAAAAAAGAAAAAGTAAAAAAAAAAGTTGTATACTAATGACTAAATGACTAAATTTACTTGCATCCTAATGAATGGTCCAAAGGTGAGCTATACAGCTAACAAGTGGATGTAATACAAGCTAAGTCTGTCACTTTGTTTTAATTAAATTTTACACCTTAATGATAAAAAAGCAGTAAAAGGATAATGTTCTCTGGCAAATAATTCCCATGCTGTAAAATAGTCTTAATGTTCTTGGTATTCCTATACAAGTCTCATTTCGCTTAATTACAGATTGCTCAACCTCCACGGAGTACCAAATCACACTGTATTGGAAGAAGTCTTCAATGTCTGGATAGGATTGCTGGTTTTTTAGACTATTCTAAGTGAATATTACTGTACAAGTTTTAATTAAAGCATTAGTCAAATTGGAATTCAGTGATATAAAATGCTTCCAAGAAGAAGTAGGCTTATGCATAATTTCCGTGGTAACTTCCAAGAGTAATTTTATATCCATAAATTGTCACAAGCTTGTAGTTCTTTTGTTTCATACCCCTTTTTTCTTGACTGTTTAACGATGGTGTCTGTAATAAAAACAAACACACGGGTTTTTGTACCAGCTCTTAATTCCAGCGTGTGGCTCAGTTGCTGGATTGGCATATAACCCTTGTATTTCTCAGTGTGTATCAGGAATGTGGCAGGGAACACAAACCTCTATCTTGTGAAGTAACTTCTGTCTTAAATTGTGCTCGGATGGTAACTTTCAGCTTAGGTTTGTGCTAGAATAAGGAGGTAGAATCCCCCTTGTTCCAGCTTCTGGTTTGGAGCTGCACAAGTGAGCTGCTAAAAACTGGATGGTGTGGTTTCATGTTTCAGCTGAACTCATCTGGCTGATTCCCTGCAGCTGTAAATGGCAGTCCAGTTCCCTTCCTTCTGCTGCCACCCTTTGTGTGGACTCTGTTGTGTTTCTGGTCCTGTGATAGCTTGGGCATCAGGAACAGAACAAAAGGCATCCTACTAAAAAGGACTTAGTTACCTGACCAGCTCACTGAGAAATCGGATGAGCACTGATGTAGGGGAAGCTGGAGTCTGCTTCCAGCAGCCCCTGGTGGTAAAGCCCTGCTCTCTTCTTCCTCCTGGATGGAGGATTGCTGAGATGAATCTGCCCAAAACCTAACCTTTCTCTGGTTTAGTCTGAGGCTTCGTATTTAAAACTGAGCCAGCCTGATGACTGCATGTCTCTGTGAGGGACTGTCCCGCTCTCTTTCCCCTCAAGCAGTGTTCCTGGTGCCTGTTACAACCATCATCCAGCCCTTTGGAAAGGCAGTTTGGGCCGCTAAATCAGCAGAAAATTCTGTATGTGTGTCTACGTCTCTGTTTCTTTTCTGGTTTAACTTCGTGGAGTGGCTCTCTATGAGGTCAAATGGGCCTCAGAGCCAGCATGGAGACATGCTGGAGAAAAAAGTCCAAACCTGCCGCTTTCAGTGGCAACTGTGGTAGCAGTTTAGCTGCAATGTGAAACAGCACCTGTAGTAATGCCTGAAAGTTTGAGGTCAACGCTTTTACTAAATCATTATGAGGCAGAAGTGTAATTTTTCTCCACAGATGGAAAAATGGCTATCATAGACCTTTGGTGGTCCTTCTTCAGTTTTATCAGGTTTCTTCTTGCCTTATTAATGAACGGCCACGGAGATACCTTTAAATTTCTAAAAGGATTATTCATTGGGTGTATTTAACATCTGCATGATAACTGTTTCCATAAAGCCAGATCAGTGAAAGTTTCAAGTCTTTGGTGTTGTTTTGGTTCTTTTATGCACATCAAACCTCTTTTCCATTTGAGCAAGTTCACTCTTCCCTCCTCTGGTATGCTTGTCTGCTTCCTCCTCTTGTCCCTGACCTGTAGAAGTCAACTAAAGAATGGTGCTTCTAATTAAAACGTGCTTTGGAAATCCTTACAGTGGTGAGGCTGAGAAGGAAGCAGTGCTTGGCTGTAGACGTGTGTGTTTGGCACCTTTTTTTCCTCCCTTTGGAAGCTGCATGAAGATAAGAGTTGCTCACAGCTCTCTGCTTTCAAAATCCTTCTACAAAAATGGAAAAGAATTCCATTTAGGACTGAACATGAGCTTGCTGAAATGATTCTTGACAAAGAAAAGATTTTATGATGGAATGATTATCATAGTCTCTTGCTTAAAAGCAGACACATGTATTGCCTTACTGAAGATGATGAAGCACTGTAATATTCTGTCAGAAAAGTTAGTACCGTAAATGGTGCTTTACACAGATGTGCAAAGCATATCATAAGCTGGTCCCTTTGCAATGGTGAAGTTCGGATGTTATGTAGATTCAGTCATTTGCATTTTAATATTTGTGAATGATCATAATGTAAATTAAACAGATTTCTGTCCATATTTTTCTTTTTTCAGTGTTTGTTTACTTAGGATGCATTGGAAAAGAAGTAGATGGGAATTAAAATACGGAATGGTAGTGTCTCAAAATTGTAATTACTTTTTGATAGCATGTGACTTCTCATTGCTCTAAAGCTGCACCCAGGGACTGGTTCTGTGCTATATATATGCAGAGGAGTAAAGGAATGACATTTCAGTATTTATTATTCTGTAGAAAACATCTGTGGCACAGTGCCTGTGAAAATGATGATTATCAGCCATAAACAGATACGACAGTTCACTTCAGAAATTAGTTTATTGATCTCTGGAACATTGCATTTACTTTCCAAAATAAACATAACTGTTTGCTTCTGGTAAATGGTGAAAAACAGTTCAGCTTCTTTGTGAGCAGGAAGGGCAATCTCCAGGGAGAATGAGTCATGAAAACATTAGTATAATTGGAACTTACTGTTCTACAATTACATTATTTTAATTGTTAGGATTTTTGATATCCAAATAGAAGCATTCATTATACTGCTTTTTTATCTTGGAGATGGACAGTCTACTAAAATAAAAATCTTAACCCAAATCTGTGTTAGCTAAGCGTACTTTAGCTAGCTTTAGGTCATAAAACCAAGATGAACACAAGTTACAAATTAATCTTTTATTAGCTGCTTTATTATTCTTTTATTAATTTCATTTTATTAGCAGGCAAACTGTTGGAGCAATGGTAAAGTGTAGCCTCAGGAAAGAATGTTTGTAACCCTTTTGGGATGCTTCAGCCTGTGGATTTCTTGACTCATTATTGGCACCATGCATTACTAATTGTTTGGCACCATGCATTACTAATTGTTGAAGAGCTTATGTCTTCCTTTCATCAGACTTTTCACTATCTTTTTATTTATTTATTTGCAAACCAGAAAGCAGTAGGACCCAAGAAAACGAGATATGATAATAGTTAGAGGGGCAGATCAGTTATACCAGCAGCGCTAGGGGGAAGAGCAGGGGATTAGGAATAAAGTTCCATCAGTTACTGTCATTGCTTTGATTTCCTGGGAGAGTGACTTTAATGGCTGTTGTAGTATGATGTGTAATTAGAGTGCTTTTAGCTGTGGTAAATATCACATAGGTTTTAACATTTTAACAAAATTGGAAATTTTTTATTTTTGCACAGCTGTGTATCAGTGCAAAAGAGATGCTTGTCGTTCCCAGTGTTTAATCTGAAGAAGTTCTGCAAAAGAGGAGTCAAGTATTTGGCTGGGACGTAGGTGTTGACTGTGTTGTAAAATTCGAAAGTGCGTAAGGGACTGAGTGTGTAGTTCCTGGAGAGGCCTCTTCTGGCAGTGGCAGGAAGAAGCTGTTAGAAGAAATTAGCTGCCTCCTCTGTCTCCTTAGACGGAGCAGGCACAGTGCTCTGCTGTTGTTCTCTGTGGCACTGAGGAGTGGAGCCCCACTTCAAAAGGTTTTGAGTGGTTGTAGAAACCGCCTCCTGCAGACATTCACCTGCATTTTGTGTGTGACTGCTTTTGCAAGTTGTAAGTAGGAATTTTTTACCTTTATCGTGGGGCCTTGCCTAGGGATAGCTTCATGGGTAGCCAGAGGTCCTGGTGCTGAGCTCATTTAGGGTTTGTATGTTACAGAGGTTCTCTAAAGAATCTAATCTCAAGTTAGATGCTAGAGGATTTGTGTCGTGGGCTGGTGCAGTTTTCTGGCACGTTGATCGGAAATGCTGGGTCACTAGATAGATGAAGGGTATAAAGGGACAGAAAACGAAGAGGTGAGGAAAACTTGCATATAGACCTGTAGGAGCAGTTGAAACCAATGTATTTGGCTCTGATATTTGGCACAGACTGTGGCTGTATGTGCTAGTTCAAGATTGCCAATCTTCCTGACTTGGTGAGCTGCATAGGATTGATAACTATCTTGTGCTGAGAGGGGAAGGAGAAGACTAGGAGAGGCTCACTGGCAGAGGTGATCTCACCCTAGAAGTCACATAGCACTATTGCAGGGCAAGGCATGCAGCTGAATGTCAGGCACGCCAGGCAGTGTGATATGGTCAGCCCTTGCCAGGCTGTGAACTTCTATACGTAGAGATTTGGGGTTACCTAGTGTCCCTGTAGCAGGACAGCCTTCTTGAGCACCACACACTACTGAAACTGTAGTTGGGCTCTTCTTCCTGATTTTTTTTCCTCCTGCTCCACTGATTCCCAAACTCCGTGCCGTAAATGACTGTCCAACAACAACAGTTGCTGTGAGCTGCCACACGTCTTTGTAAAACTTAATGAAAAGCCATCTTCAATGCACTGTGGTCCCATGGACTGTTTATTCTGTCTCAAGTCACAGTCTAGGAGTGTAGTTGATGTAGCCCAGTGAGTTGTGATATGAACTAGAGCAAATCTTGCAGGAAAAAAAACTGGATTAAGAGACTCCTAAAATGATGGGCATATCTGTTTCTTGGAAATGTATCCATTACTTATTTGTGATACAAAGCCAATTAAAAAAACCACAGCTGACTAGCAGCTTTTGTACTAATAGTTCACTATCAAATTTATGACTCTCGAGCATAAGTGGGGTTTGGTGAAAGGCGTATCATGTTAGATGACATGATGAAAGAAAATGTGAGTTGTGAGCTGCGGTCAAGATGTCTGTTGTGGTCCATGGGTCAGCTGCAGATAGTTCACTGCAGTTTGAAACACTGTCTTGAGGAAAAATAGCATTGAATTGCCAAATAATATCAATGATATAGGTATTAATTTAGAATATACGTGCATTTCAATTTATGAACATATATCTCAAAGTGTGCAGGTTAAATGAGATTATTTTGGCAGCTGTTTTTTCTGAGAGCTAACTTTCTCCTAGAATTACTTCCTGATTTTGTATTGAAACAGTGCATGGATTTTTCCATATTTGTTTTATGTTACTTTTGTTATTTGCAGATCTATACCCCCCCCCCCAAAAAAAACAAACACAAAAAAAAATCAAAACATAATAAAACTTCACTTCTCACAGAATGTTGTTTTCTTTCAAGCAAAACTAATGGCTAAACTCACTGTTTTTCATTGCTGCTGTTTGAGTTTTAGGATCAGTTTAGTTATATGAAGGTAGGAGACGTGTATTTTTAATATTGTGATCGGATGATACTAGAATGTCAGTGATTCTCAGAAGATTTCATTCTAAAAACAAAACTTTTATTAAACTGGAAGATAAGTTGATCTTATGCTGAAAAAAATGAACTTTTGTTCTTCTTCCTCTGCACCCTAAATTTAGTTCAGAAGAATTCTGATGCTAGTCAGTTTAAAAAAGAAACATCAGTAAGTATATTCTGCTATTAAATACTAGGGATAGCCTTTTCCTGTGAAACTTCTATTTAAAAAAGGAAATTCAATCGCACCCAGTTTCCCTCATCCCCTTCCTTCTCCCAAATACCTTTTCCTCTGACTCTTATTTTAATTGTAGTTATGTCTAAGCAATGCTCTTTCAAATGGAAGATGAATTAAAAACCTGGCAACCTTCTGTGCCCTTGTGACAAATTCTATCCCCCATGCTTTTTTTTTTGCCTTAGAGTCAAATCCAGTTTTAATGCAATTGTGAATTATCAGCCAGGATGGATATTTCTTGAATGTCTGATTCTACAGATGCTTATTATTATCATCTTATTAGTCATGGTAGTAAAGAATATATTCGTTGCAAAAACAGAGTCAGACCATCATTCTTGGAAGTGTTTGCAAATGTAAGTCAAGACCAATGGAATAATGCTTATTTCTATGATTATAGCAGCTCTTTGCTCGCTGGGAATTTAATAACACATTTTTTAAACCTTCAAATGCCTCAAAAAGTCTGAAGTTTAGTTTTGTGTGGGGGTGGCAGAGGGATCATATAACTTACTTCACTCTTCCTTCTTGGCAGTGCCAGATAATCTGCCTTGTCATTTACAGTCAGTGTAGTGGTAACATGATGCCTGACTTTAATTCCAGTGCTAGTTGGAACCTGCCCACCTTGGATTTAAAGTCTTTTAATGAAATTACTACAGAATTGCAAAGTTTGACCTGTAAGGGATAAGGAGAGAGATTGTACCCAAGTATTATTTTTGTGCACTTGCCAGCAGATGCAAGAGTAGTACCCCATGTTGACAGTAACTGTCTTAGCAATATTGAAGGCTGCCATCATTACTTGTGCAGGAGAGGCGAAATGGTTTTTCACCCATAGGGCTGTATATTTACTTCACTTTCTTAAAGTGTTACTAAACGTCACTCTCTGAAGTGGTTTGTGTTTCAGGAGGTAAGAGTTTTATTCTGTTTCGGTTTTAACCTTACAGATGCAATCAACAGTTCAAATAGAAGGGAAAAGCTTTTTTATATTGTACTTTTATATATGATGTCCCATGGTGCTCTAGTGCACACCTGAGCTTGATTGAGAATTGCTGTCCTAAAGACCTCCAGGAAAACTGAGGTTTGAGGGCTGCAGAAAACAAACCAAGATGGTAACACTGACAAATGGTTAGATAAGAACAGAGAAAGTTCTTGAATGTTCAGACTGATTTTATAGGTTGTATGTTTATATTTATTTCTGGCCTTTTTTGTATTTAGGGTTTATCTCAAGCTTACTCCAAAACATGTTGACTGTTTAAGCCATGTTTTGTTTTAAATGTTAATGTTTAATTGGTGTGTGGATTGGCCTTGCCAAAATTGCAGCTCCTCTAATGCTGAAAACAGCACTGCCCTGTTTCAGAAGTTCATCAGGCAAAAGCATTAAGATTATTTTTGTCTTCCTTGCTGTTCACACCAGTTTGGTGAATTACAGGTCAATGGCTTCATAAAAAATATTTGTGTTGGCATTGTTACTACTCTGCAAAATCCTTCCTAATCTTTCCTAAAAAGTATGGTTGTAAGAACTTAGCAGCATGTTAATATGTAAGAGTTTGTGAAGATTTTTGTGAAGGCCAATTTCAGACAATCCAAGAAACAAAG
>NW_008824808.1:1487649-1528926 GCF_000699105.1 Pygoscelis adeliae
AATCAGTACTGAGCACAGTTACACATCCAGATTTAGGTTTGTGAGGAAAATAGGACAGTGCAAATCTTTAGCCTGAATTGTAAATTATTTACTTGTGTAAAGGTACTAATATCAACATCCCACTGCTTGTTCTAGAGCATTTCATCCTCACGAAGTAGAAGCTCATCTCTGCTGCTGCCTGGGACAGTTAATTCTGCATCTCCCAGTGGCCAGAAACATATGAATCAAAGTGGGCCAACTGTTGTAACCATCACACATCACAAATCACCTGCAGCTGCTCGAAGAGCAAAGAGCCAGCGTTCTGGTCAACTCCATGAAGTCAGAGAGGTAAGAGATAAAATTCTGCTGTTTTGCTATAACTTCTAAATGCTTATTTTGCTTTAGAATAATCAGTCAAGTGTGACAAATTAACAGTTCTTTTTGTTTCCTACTTTATGTTTGACTGCTTTGTTTTGATCCCCTCGCTGAGCAAAAGGCGGTCTTTAGTTCTGGTTCAGCTTGAAGTCTGGTATATACAGGCTTTTTTATGACAGTGTTAAAATTAGTGTGTGCACATGCTTAAAAGAGGAAGTAGGTTGGCCACAGCTCCCAGACTTTGCAGTGCTGGAGGAACATCTCTTCTAAGCTGCATGCAGCAAAACCTTTCAGATTGGAAAGAGGGCCCTGAAGCATTTAAATATAACTAGAAAAAAACAGCTTGAATAAGTCTGATGGACGAATGTGAAAGAAGGCACAGCTCCCCACACTCAGCAGTTTGTTTCTATGTGGCTATAGTCTTAACTCTGTTGTCCAGTTTCTACTGCTGACTTTGTGATGGAAGAAGGCTTTGTCCGTATTAAATGCATGAAAAGCAAACAAGAAAGCATGTTTCTTTCAAAGCGTGTTTACCAGGGTTTAAGAAGTATAACTCGTATACCGATTTAAGTCTGTCTTCCAGACAACAAAACAGTACAGAGTTTTAAGCTTAAATAGCGTGGCAGACTTTTACAGAACTCACTTTCATCTTTCTTTCATCCCTTGTTATTTTTGCTTTGTCTGAATTTCTTGCTGTTCTCTAATAGTGCCTTTGCAGGTCCCCCTCCCACCCCTTCTACCAAAGAAACTCTTGGCAGCCTAGCTGCTTTAAAGCATTCTTTTATCACATGGGTTTAAAATATCTACCCCAGTCCTTCAAGTTGCAATCTCAAGAGTCTGCTTTTAAGTTTACGCTCCCTAAATGTTTTATAAATGGACACCTTTCATATTAAGAATTTGAATAAATTCTTAGTGTGTGCTCACAATGAAGACTCAAATTATACATCCTGATGAAGAATGCTTGGTTTTATTCTAGTAACATTAAAAGTGAAAACTTCCCTTGTATCCCCTATTGTATTAACAATAGTCATTCCTTGCTCTGAAGAGCACTGTCTGAATGTCACCCACGTTTTCTTTACATTACAGAAAACACACATCTGTTTGTTTTTCATGAGAGTATCTTGTCTTTGCCTACCAATCATCTCCCCCAAGTTATTTCTACCTTACTCAATGTATTTGCTCTTGTAAGTTGCATTCAGAGCGTACCTTAAACCTATTAATAAAATAAACAGTGGGAGCTGTTAACGCCTATGTCAAATGGAGCTGGGTAGGGCTGAAAGTAATTTAAACGAGAGAATTAGTATATGTGCTGATCATAATAAGTTGGGAAGGGAAAAAGTCAACAGGTGCAAAGAACTACACTTGGGAAGGAAGAAATAAATACTAGCCTATAGTAAAACAGAATAAGTGGCTAGGTATCATCCCTGCAGAAAAGGCCTGGGGGTTGCTTGACTCATTTGTTTGCAGTGTATTGCAATGTGATGTCATTCCAAAAAGGTAAATGTTACAGGACTTTAATCTGTAATCATGGAAAATAATTATTTTGCTGTGTTTGATGTGAGTGATACCTCAGCTGCAGCATCAAATCCTGTGAGAACAACTTAGAGGGCTGCAATAAAAAAATCTTAAACACTGAACATATGATAATGATTGAAAGTTAAAAGAAATGAGTGTTTTTCGGGGAGGGTAAATGGTACTAAGATAAACAATGCCTGAGAAAATTTTATAAGGAGGTGTGTGAACTTTACCTTTTTATGTATTGGATTTTTTTTTGTGTGTGCTGCTTCTTAAAGAAGAGCATATCAGTGGAAAAATCAGTCCTTCTGCCCTCTTTCCCGGTCTCATGTAAAAAGTGGCTACTTGACTGATCTTGTTTCCATCTTGTGAAAGGGTAAGTCTGTTTTTCCAGATTAAGGAAGCAGGCAGATTTCATTTCAATGTCATGCTCTGTGCATTTCCTTCTCCCCCCCTTTTCCAGAGTGAACGCAATAGAGTTGGGTATATGCTGCCTGTTTTTTCAGGGAATATTCTTGTTCCCTATATGAGTCAATGGTGACTGTTAGATCTGCCCTTCCTTGTTAAATTTATGAATAAAGAGATGAGTTCAGAGACCTTCAAAAAAGTGCACTTAGAATTTGTTCCAGTCCTTTTTTTTTTTTTATCTGAAGCAAGGAGAAATAGGAACTAAAATACAATAGGAGAGAGTTAATCCCCTCCTCAACACCAAAGTCTTTGCTTTTTATTTGGAAGTTGGTGTGATTTGGATGAAAGGAAGAGACTGCAAAAGGATTATAGATCTGTGTTAGTGTTCCCATTACAGAATGAAGTCATTGAAGCTTTGACATGCAAATAAGCTTTTTTTATTGTACTATAAATAGGACTACATTAACTAATTTTACATCTTGTAAAATACTGTAGTTGAATCAATGGAAGGAATTTATATGCTTCTGGAAAATTAGAAGCAGCATGTATTTTTTAAATTTTAAAACAATGTTATGGTAATACTACAATGTTATATGAGAGATCTGTGAAAAACAGGAATGCTGCAAAAGGGGCATCCTTCGCTTGGGACATATGGTCTTCACTAGCTTGGACAATATCCCTGGGAAGTGGCAAACAGAATTGCTACTCAATTCTGGACCAGTTTTTCTTCATTTGGCCATGTTATTTGCAAACAGTGAAGCGTATCTCCATGTTGCAAATAGGACAAAATAAAATGTACTCTTATATTTGACATAATGCAATGATATTTGGTAATGCTTGGTCGTTCTTTTCCCCCTTTTTTCCTTTCATAGTAAGAATAAACAATACATTGTTTCCTTCTGTTGTTTGTTCTGGCTGATTTAAAAATTTTTTTAAGACAGTATAGAGAATTTTAGTGTAAAACAAATTATGGCAAAGAGGTCTATTTAGAACCAAACTGATGTGCAAAATTCTGTAAAGGTAGTAAAAGCAACTGCGTAGGTCTACAAAATGACACATGTAATAAGTGTTTCTGTTGTGAAATTAGAACTTCAACTTTTTTCAAAAGTTTGGTAAGTTAAAATCGAGCATATATATGGAGCTTTTGACTGCTATAAAAACTATTTTTAATACTCAAGCTACTTTTGTATAGCATTGAATTGAAACAAAGCTCAGGAGAATTACTTTTCATCATAATGTAATTTTTTTGTTTAAAATAATATTGTTCTCTTAAATCAGATTTTTGCTTATATTAACTTGATGTTAATAGTCCAGTCCATATGGATTTATGGAACGTTATATCAAAACTAAAATTCACCATACATTAATTTGAGAGAGTTGATCCACTATGCGTTGCATTTTATGCAGAATTATTCAAGATCCTACCTCTTTATTCGGGCCATAACTTATCATTACTGGGGTGCTTTCAACTGATTTTTTAGTAAGTGATTTTATGATAACCTAAGTGTGTGTGGTCTTGAAATTGAATTCTTTTTTTTAAACTATGCGTGTTATTAGCCTCTTAGCAATTTGTGGTAAGAGTTATACTTGCAGAATTCTTTACTGCGGGTGGTTAAAATTAACTGGAACATAAAGCCAAGTGGCCACATCACACTTCATGTTAAATTTTAGCTGCCACTGAACTAAGTAATAGCGGCACACTTCGTCTTGGAATGGTGTTTATTTTGGCTGAGAATGTCTGACTATTGTACAACCACTGCCAATGTTACCATTCTTGTTAAAGAACCAAGAATTGCAGTACGTGAACATTTTGTAGTAACTTATTTACAGACGTTTAGAGAAATTAAATGGGGTTAACCAAAAGAAATCTAGAGAAATATTTTTTTCCATAATTTTAAGAAGTCGATAGAGGAATTTCTGATCCCTTTGAAATGTGTTGTTTGTTACAACTTGTGATACCTTACAGTGGACTAGTCATCAGCATGTGTTTCTGAACAGCTGGTACAGTGAGATCCAGATTTCATGGGGCCTCCACCAGTGTGACATCCATTTTATGTGCCAGTGGGCAGTTCCAGTATTGGGAAGGGACTGCTTTTTGGTAAGATGACAGTCCTGCTGCATCTTGCATGTCCTTTGCCATATATAAACATGGTTACCTTTTGATTCTTGCAGGAATTACGCAACTAGCTGGTAGTTCTTTGCTTCCTCCCTTCAGTACAGGAAAATCTAGGACCTGCACCTAGGGCTTCATGGAGTGAGGTTTTACCTGCAATTTTGTGGGGCCACAATTGTCCAGTTTTATGTGGGTACTAGGAGAAAGAGATACTTCTAAAACGCTTTGGAAATTTTCAAGTGAGAAGTGAACATCTTCACGTTACTGTAATATTTGGGTAGCAAAATTAGGAACTGCGACTAGCTATTGGTAGAGGAAAAGGATGCTGTTATCTGTGGAGGACTGTTTGTTCTGTTACAGAATTGTAGCACTGCACAGGCAGCATTGTAGGTGAGCAAAGCAGATGCGGTATTTAGACCACTTGGGGAGACATTCAGGCTTGCAGGACTTTCATGTATGTGAACACACAAAGACATAAACTAAACTGTATGTTGATGGTAAAACTTTGTAATCAGCGTTTAAGCTGGTAGTAGGGGAAAAACTGATGATTTTTGTTTCATGCCAGATTTTACTTTTTAGCTTTGAAAAGTCAAGTTTTGCTTTTTATTTCATTTTTTTAATCCTCCTTTTGTTTCTCCGGAAGTATGTGCATAAAAAGGTCAATGGATAAGAGAAGCAATCTAATGCCAGTTCTAGCAAAAAGACTGCTGTAGCTCTTGATGTTTGGCATAACATTGAGGTTATGTGATAAGTAAGGGTGCATGTGAAAAAATTGTTGATTCAGATCTTTGAACAGGATGTCATGCATAAACAGTGTGAAGTATGCACAAGGAACATTTTAAAAAAATCCTGCTAATAATTGAAGTGTTTTTGAAAGTAAGTGTATAATTTTGATTAATTTGATAAACTTCTATGTAAGTAGGGACAGGTGCTATGTTTTAGATCTATTGCTTTCACTGACAGATCTCATCTTGATTTTAGAGTGGGGGAAAATGAGAGCTAGCTTTGTGACAAAGATGACCTTCAGGACAGCATGGCTAACAAATCAAATATTTGCTTTTAGAAGATGAAAATGCTGTCATCATGCTCGCCTAACTAAAAGGTATGGTTGTAGGATTCACTGGTAGACTATGCTAACTTCAGTCTTTCTGGCCTAGTACTGTAGGCGCTCTATCAGAGAGAGGCCTGATAACCATGGACTGTGGCTGGTATAGCACTGCTGAAGTCTGTGCTGCTGGGCTTTTGCTAGGCAGATTTAAAGCTGATTACCTAAAATCATGTCCGTTTTAACTTCTAGACGTGTTTTAGTATAAAAGTAACTTTGTGATGCTTGCTTTGTGGGAGTTTGTGGTTGACTCTTTAAACTAGTGTCTTCCTGCACTTCAAAACTAGTATTGTAAGACCCTTTAGAGATCTCAGTTGGACTGACCAGGGTAGTTTCATCTTGGTAGTTTATAGATACTGCAGAAAGTGTTTATAGCATTTCACTTTTGAAATCCAAGTATCCTGTTTTCTGTCCATTTGGTAAAATAATATGGTGGTATGGTGAGTGGCAGTTTTGGAAAGAGAAGAGAAAGAACACAGAGGAGGAACCTTTGTTAAGTATAGATCTCCAGTTTTTCCTGGGCTTGTATTTAAAATAACTTCCTCCCACCCCCCACTATCCATAGTAAATTAAAAGTACAGGGTCATCCTTTTGATCATCTTCAATCAAGTGCATCATATCATATACAAAATAGATAGTCTGTAGCTATAGATGGATGCTGGTCAGAAAATGAGATATGTTACTTAACAGGTTACATCTTAATACCGCTACATCTATACTTTATATGTATTGTCTGTATTACACTTTCATTTGTCTGCTAACTCATTGTTACAAATTTTTCAGTTTAATTAGCAGGGTGTGGAAAATAGGGACTAACGTCTCTACTCTAAAGCAGGTAAAGAAAAAGTGCTTGCAAAAAACCCAAACCAAAAACATAGCTGTTTCTCAGAAAGGAACGATTTCTCCTTGGCTAGTGGTAGTGAAGGAAAGATAGCAGAAAACCTTTGAGTCAGTTCTGCGTCCACCAAAGTCAGTAGGAAGTGCATGAGGCCGTAAGTCTTAATTCAGCTGTTGATATTTGTTTGGCATAGAACGTGCTCATGTTAAGTTATACTACTGCTATTTAACCGTGCTTAAAAACAGTTTTTGAATTGAGAAGTATTTTAATACAAATTTGTGTTACAGGTACATTTAACAGCTTAGTTATGGCTGAGCTGGCTGTTATTGAAAGGGTTGCTCCCAGCTGTGTTTTAACAGGAGCCATTATAATTTTTTAGGGGCATTAAACCTGTAACAGTATAAACCAGTTTCAAACCTAATGAGGGCTAAAAGGAGCAGCTGCAGATGTTACCATTGCACTTTCTTCTGAATTGATATTGGCCCCAGTTCTAGAAATGTGTGTTCCTCATACAGTGTGCAAATACCAGTGCAAGCATGCAGAAATCTTCTGGCTGTTCAGCAATGTTAGTGTGATTGGTTGCTATCCATATCCTTACAGACAAAAAGTGAATTTAGAGCATATAGGAACAGATGAAATTATTTTGGTATCTTCTGTGGCAGTTTCTTTGGAGGCTATTTGACTTGTCTGTAGAAGTCTCATCTCCTATGTCTGTTTATTCTACCTTAAGTTAGTACTGGAAAGATCAATAAAAACATGTCTTCTCAGGGAATAAATGGGATGCTTAGGTCTCTGGGAGCGTCAGTCTAGTACCTTCCTAAGTAGTAAATGTGCATGTGCTTATAAAAATTATTCAGTAAGTAGCATTAACTGTCTCACTTTGGGGATGAGGAAATGTGAATTATTCTAATACTATAAACCAATAATTATTAAATCACATAAACATGAGCTGAATACTCTTGTGTTCTCTGAGTCTTTACCTTGCCTTTGCAGTATCTTTGAGGTCTCTAAGAATGCATATAAGTTACACCTTCCTAAACTACACCTTGTTCTGTGCATTTGGTTTTGTATTCATGCAAAGGTTGAGTCATTGTGGATTCCAAACACCCAGGCAAGGAGAATTAAGGTTGCTATGGGAATTGTAGAGCAAATGTTCTACTAAAATTACACTGTTTGTCCATGTGGGTTATGTCAAGAGTGAACCTGGTTCATAATTTCTGATTTTTTTTTCCCCCTCCAAATCTGAAAAATATAAATGATGCAAACATGTCTTCTTTTAATTATATTTTTTTCTCAGCCTGTAGTTTAGTAGTAATTGAGCATGTGCAAAGACAATAATTTTCAATCATTTAATAAATGGCAATTTATAAGTTAGGGATAATATAGTGCGTATGATAACTACATTCAGAGACTGCTGCAGCATTCATTTTCTTAAGCAATTGCAGAGAAGCTAAGATTACTCCTTACAGTTGTTAAAATATTTCATTAAATTTTAAGTAAATGGTAGGTTCCCAAAGGAGCTTGAGAGAAGTCAGATTTGAAGGGAATTCAGTCTCCAGCTTTTGTATGCCTTCAAATCTGTCACTTCATTTTGTACGTAAAGCAGAACTCAACTGTTCTGTCTTATATATGTATATATAACAGCATAGCATATCATACACTTACCTACATTTTTGGAAAGCTACAAGGCTGTTTTCTTTCACAATTAAAGCACAAATACTGCAGTAGTTTCAATTTAGAGTTGACAGTTTGAAAATGAAGCTTTAAAGAAAAACATACTTCAGTAAATCTTTTCTCAGATTAGGGTATTGCATCTCATGGCTGCTTGTTTAGTGGCCTTGCTTTCAGTGCGGGTTTCTGGGTGGCTGGCTGGTAAGCAGTGATCTTCTTAGCAAACCCTGAACGTGACAAGGTGCACTTACCTTCTGCAACTCTGTTTATAATGCAAATTACTGCTTCCAAGATGCATGGGCTATTGTGTTAACCCACACTTAAATCCTATTTCTATTAAATCAAGTAGAAGGTATTTTTGAATGTTCTCAGTGGTAGTAGATGACAATGTAATATTAGGTGGCTAGCCAAGTTTCAAATATTAAGTACAGAAAGTACTTACGTAAATGCCCTCTAGGAGAAAGTAACCATAGAAATGGCTCATATATTTTAAGTGTACCATTCAGTTTACATTATTATAGATGTTTATCGAGGGACTTACTATAATCTTCAACTCTTTATGTAATACCCAAAGTGCTGCTTGCTACACTAAGAAATACAGGAAACATTTTGATTTTACAACAAATGGGAACAGTAAACACTATAGCTCTCATCTGTTATTTAAAATTTTATTTTACTCTTGGACACTACAAGCTAGGTGGCTAACTGGGAGGGGGGTGAAAGGAAGTCACCCCCCAAAGAAGTTGGAAAAGGGAAGAAGCACTGGAAGTGTCCATCAGAAATTTGGATAAGTACTATAAGGGATATTGGACTGCTCTGAATGGTTGTATGTGTGTTTGTATATTCCCACGTGAAATGGAATAATTAAAAAAAAAAAAGAAATTAAAAAAGTTAGTTACATTTTCTAGCAACATGTGTTCTGAAAGAAACCTCCTCATCCTTGAAGCTACGCATGTTGAAATATGTAATTTTTGTTCTAGTGCAACATGGCCTTTTGTCTTCTGAAGACTGATTTCACTCAAAGTACCAAAGCCAGTTTTATCAATAGTATGCTCTATCACGGTAAACTAATAGAATTTTCCTGTGATTGCTGATGTTGACTTAATGGCTAGCAGCAACCTTTTAGGTGCTCTTTTGAATACTTAAAATTCACAAATGTGCCTTAATTGCTGATAACCAAAATATGCTTTCCAGCTCTGTGCTATAGCTATTAACTTCACCAAAGTGATCGTTCTGAAATGTGTAAGAAAAACTGCTACTCAGAAGAGCCTGTAGAATAACATCTGCTTATGTGCAACGTTTAATCACTAAAACTAATGACTTTCCTTGCAGATTTTGAGGTAATTTTTGTAGTAAAATTGCATAAGAATAATTCCCCACAAGATGTTTTTTATAAGCTGTGTTCTCAATGCTGCATTCTGTAATTTATAATACAACAGTGTGCTTCCTGCTTGGCTGGATGGCAGCCAGTTGCCATCCAAGATTTACTTGAACTTGCAAGCTCCTTCCTTTTGCTGCTCTAATTTTTGGTTCTGGATCACTGGAAGCAACTTGGGGTGAGGGAAACAACCTTGGCAGCCACTGTCTGCTTTTTCTCTTCTCTGTGGTTTTACCTCAAGATCCCAACACCCTACTCCCCTTGAGTCGTCTTTGATAGTAAATGGTAAGTCTCAGTAGGTGACTATTAGTAGGATATGGTTAATATGGCAGTTAGATTAGCAAATGCTCAAGAAAAGAGCTCATGGTGGGGGAACCTAGCACTTACTAGTTGTGTTTTGGTACTAACCTTATGCTGGTAGGAAACATCATGCATTACCTACACATGCGTGGAGTATCCACAGAGAGCTCTAACGCAACAGGCAAAAAAGAAAATCTGTCACATCTCCTGCAATAGACCCTGATCCCCAGACATCTCCCTCCAGTGGCAAAATGACCAGTGCTAGATTGATACTGATAATTTTGCAGAAAATGTATAGCCCACTCACTCTGATTTGTGGGGAAGAGTAGTGCTCATTGATACAGTTTGTCTGAATCACGCTCTTTCACTTGACTATTTATGATGACGGACAGCTCTTACTAAAAAGCTTTAACTTCTCATCTAAAGACTTGTGGAGTAACTCCGTGAAACACTCTTAAGGTAGCTGACACTATCAGAGGAATTTTATTTTCCTCTAGTGTTTTAGTACTTTGGTTTGTTTCTAAATCTTCCTCTTCCACAGGGAAAAGAACCTGTTGGTTCTTTATGTTTGATTTGGAAGGGAGAAGTGTTCTCCTCTTCAGATCTTAAGCAGCAAGAAGGGGTTCTCAGAATAATTAGCAAATTTTGGGAGGATGACAGGAAAAGATTTTTTTTTTTTTTTTACAGCCATAAAATATGAAGCCATTCAAGGGAAGCTGAATATCTCAGGGTATTGATTAAGATTAAAAGCGTTCTCTAGTTTAGAAAATCCAAGATTGTCTGTCTGCTAAAACATTCTCCGGCAAGATCTGAACTTTTTGTCCTAGTCCATCTCCATGGACACAAGGTGTTTTCTGTAATTTCTCCCCTGCCCCCCAGTTTCCTTCCTATCATTCACTAACTCATGTATCAGGTGAGGAGAAGGACAGATTGAATACAGAAAGCATGCATTTAACCTTAAGTCTGGAATTGCGGTCATAAAGAAGCGTGGTAAGGAGTCTGCCTGAGGTGGCAAAGGGAAGCATCTGATTTGTTTTGGCCTGAAGTAGATGAGCTGTTTTGCTGAGATTTCTGGTGGCATTCTCAGGGGTCCTGCCAGAACTGCTAGATCCTCTCTACTAACTAGCATATGTGTTGCAAGGGCTGTGAACCTCTCTCTGGTGTGTCTCTATTCGTCCAATGTAAGAAGCAGAGTTCCATAGAAACTCACAGTGGACAGTCAGGTTGTCCTTGGGAGTGTTTTGCATCCAAATAAAGTGTCTGCATCAAGTCCCAGAGAACGTTGACAATTACAGATGTCATACGCTCTTCGGTATTTGAAGATAGATCTGTTAAGTATATCCTGTCTTTTGCTCTTCTGAACAGAGAGATGCTTTTGTAAAACAGGTAGCTAGGTCAGCTCCTTTTCTTGCTGAGCCTTCTGCCTGTTTTAAAGCATTGAAGGAAAGGAGGAGCTTCCTCCCATATACCTGAGTTGCAACAGGCTGAGAATTTCCTGGGAAGGTAGATTACTTTTCCTCCTCTGGTACTAGAAGGAATGTTTAAGGATTCCAGACCTGTCAACAAAAAAGACCCTTCTCCCCTTTTTCCTCCCTCCCCCAAATCCAGCAACCTTATGGGCTAAAGCAGTAGTATGCAGACCTACAAAATACAAAGTCTGATTATTGTAGCTGTGCAACTAACAGCAAGGGGGCTTGGAGGTGTTACTAACAAGCTACTGGATAGTAGACCAATGAGTAAGAAGTCTGTAGTCTATCAAATGATTAATGAACGTTGTCATCACAAAATAGAATGATATTATGTTGTGAAGATATGCAGCAAGTGTCCAAGTTACAGAATTTAAAGATACAAAATAGGAATTAAATGTGTAAAGAATGGAGCATAGGATCATGTGTAGTATATGAATAAATTAACTAGCCAATTTAAAAAGTACATGACAGGAGTTGGTAAATAACAGCTGCTCCCTGGAGTGTAAATCCTGTGCTGAGTTCCGTGGAGATCTCATAGCCCCTGGAGGGTGCTGATGGCGACCAGTGGAATGGAAGCGGTGTCAATGGAAGCAGCAGATTGGAAAGAGTAGCTAAGAATAGGAAACGATTGGGCCAGACTGCCTCCTCCACACCTTGTTTTCTCCTGGTTGTCTCAGACTTGGCTTTTAGAATCAGTCCTAATGACATTTGCTCCCTGTTCTGTAAGGGTTTCCTCACAAGGAATCACCCTGTGGAGCACGGGATGAGAAGGCTAAGCAAAAAAAGCCAAAACAAAACCCCAAAGGAAATAATGTTTTGTTAGCTGAGACAATGAAGGTATGTAGCAACTGGCTTTTCAGTTGTTCCCTTAACAGAGATTATGTGGATTCCTGGTTAGGGAAAAGAGAACAAAATAGTGGATGGGGGTGGGGGGAGCTTGTTTTCATTCTCCTCCAAAGGAAGAAATAGAATTGTGAAAGCAGAGACAAGGACTGAAAAGAAAGAAATGTGCCCTGGTGATTAGCTGCCATCCTGATTGTCAGAGGTATAGTTCTCTTTGTTCGTCACTTTTTGTGTCTCTGTCTGCAAATTACATGCCAAGTGAAAATTAACTTGCTCCTTTGAAGCTTCATTGATAGGATGTATGTGTCTAAGCCTTAATAACTATTATATAACAAGTCATTCAAATTTTACTGTTCATTGTTTGCTTCTTTAAAATAATTGAGGTCAAGCTGGCTGCTACCCTGAGGTGACAATAATGGAGAATTACGTGCTTATTCTCTGTAATGGGAGGGAAGCAGTAATCAAGAAAGGACAATTGATATGGATGTCATTATCTGGTTCCATCTTTCCAAGATGCTTTCAGAATATCTCACTTGGTGTTCTAGGATCCTTTCTTAAAATATTTTTTCTCATTAGCATAGTAATGTTCACTATGGTGAAGTGTGGGTCTTCATCCAGATTGAAGCTTTGTGGATAGAATTCCCTCTGTTCGCAGCTCAAGGAGGTTCTTTTTGGTCAAAAGCTCAGGTTTTATTGTAAGCAAAGTGTACAGATATGTTACTTGTGGAACTTAAGCATGTTTGTGATCATCTGGTCTTGTATATGTTTCTACACTAGACACTTGTAAAGCTGAAATGCAAAATTCTCTTATAAAGAGATTTGTGTTATATATATTGCAGTACTTCTAGCAGTAACCTCTGTGTATAGCTCCTTCACTTTATTTATATATTAAGCTGCAATTTTGCCTTCCTAGCTTGCATGCTATTGATGGAATCCCATTAAAAGATCTATGAATGTGGCTTTGCTGAAGAAGAGAGAAGTCTATAAATCCTTATCAGAAATGTCTTTTGTCAAGTAGTGATATGCACACAGCAAGTGACCTTGAGTAGTTTGAGAACGCCTTTCAGAAGTTAAGCCAAGGAAAAAGTTCTTTTGCTGTGCAGTGGTTAGGTATAAATGCTTAACTCAAAACAAAAATGCATTAAATTGGGGGGGGGAGACTTTTACTGCAGTTGTGGAAGTTAGCTTAATTTGTCAGACTTCTCAATTGGAGAGGCATACCTTTTGAGCTGGTGAATAACAGTATTTACAATAGTCTTTTTGCTTGTGTGTTTATGCTCTTTCCTTTTTCAGAATAAATGAACTTTCCCAGTCAGTGGGAAAGTTTCATGGAAATACTAAGCGGGAATTGTGAACTTGAGCTGAATTGGTAGCTAGTGTGTCAAATTAATGACTGGTGTGATTGCTTTAGTGACATTGGAGTTCCAGGTATCTATATTGTACATTTTGATATATACTTGGTGTGTGTGTGTATGTGTATATATATAAAAAATACTTTTACATATATTGGTTGTTTGTTTTAACTTCTAATTTTTACAATATGACAGTTTGTTGTTGTTGTTGATGAAATACAGGTCAAGATTGCAAGAGAAGTCCTTGCTCAAGGTCAGAATTGATGACTATATTAGGTTTACATGGCAACCCAATGTGTTGGGTTTACAATGACTTAGAAGGTTTTTATTTTTTGTGTGTGGACTTTCTTCTTTTCTGTCACTCATCTGCTTTGCTTTTAAGAAAAGCAGTGTTTTATGTTGAATGAAATAAAAAAAAGAAACCCCTGTGGTATATGCTTGCTTTACAATGAGAGCCAAGGTCCTGACTTACATCGCTTACAACTTATTCTAGGGTGGTTTGAAAAGCTGATCTCTCCTCATGTCCTTTCCCAATGTCTTTTGAAATGTTTTTCTTTTAGTACTATTGTCTAAAATCAAGAAACTAGTATTTCCAGAAAGTGTATATGTGTGTGTGATATAGAGAGAAAGATACCATGTTTTCATATAACACTTTATTTATTTAAAAAAACCCAAACAAACCAACTAACCAACCAACCAAAAAAACCCCAAAAAAGTGAAGAAGCAAATTGGCTATTTCCCAGCCTTTGAAGGCAGTAAACTTCTCACAAGGGCAACTTGACTTAGAGTTGGTAAGAAAGTAATCCATGTTGCATTCTGTTACTATTTAAATGTCTAAAGCTTTTCCCACACAACTGTTTATTTTTACAGATGCTCTGTTTTTCATATAAGCACTGTGTTGTTTATTTTCCCATGTTTTTAATAATAGTTTTCAACTTGCCATGCAGTCAGTAATGGAAAGGATTTAAAAATAAAAATCACTGCATTAAATCTTTCAGAGGAATTGCCTAGAGATAAGTAAGCAGACAATGTGCTGCTAGTGGTGGTGCACAGAGAATACTACAGTAGAGAAAAAGAGTTATTAACAATGGAACCAAATGTCTCCTTGATGAATGATTTCTAGCACGTCACAGAGGAGCTTGACGATACAGAATTTCTGTGGGTTCTCAGTACTAAAAGAATATTTTCTTTTTTCTCTAGAGTGTTTTGGATTTTTTCATACACATGGGTAGGCGTATCTTAATACCTACTATAAAAGGATTCAGTATGTGTGAAGATCAATACCAAAAAAGGAAAATGCCATACGTTAAAATTTAAATTGCTCATGTGTGTATCAGATTGTGGCTGGGGAGGCCTGAAGAATCTTCCTCGGGTTTTATATTCCAAAAGAAGTGTAGGAAGAACTGAAGTATTTAAATCGTTATATAGAAAGACAGGATTGGTGACACTACTTATTTTCTTGGCCAGCTCCACATGGCCTGTATGACAAAGGGAGAGCGTCTGCTTGCCCTTTGAGGTAATATGGCTGATGTCATTCTTCCTTTCCTTCAGGAAGCTTGAAATCACTGTGTCTTGGGAGATGCCCCTGAGACAGCTGTGGATCAGGTAGTTTTGTAGATGGCTTAAAGCTGGTGGTTGTTTTAGGTTGTTGTGATGTGCTGTGTTAGTTGGGTGAAGTCCTGTAGGATCAGTAATTTTAGAAAGAAAGATGTTCTGATTATCATAATACCCATCTGGGCTGGACAAACAGACTTAGGCCTATTAGTCCTGGAGTCTGGATAACAAGAGCATTTCCACTGTAAATAAAATCATGTCAAAAGCAGTCATATGCTCTTCCATTTAGGTGTGGCTATTCAGTTTTCTTCCTTTGAAGTTTCTATTTATGTTTGTTTTAGGATGGGGGAGGGAAAATCTTTAACAGAGAGTTTATTATTATACTTAATAATTGCGAATCTCTCTCTCTCTTTCTAGTTTCAGAAAGTAATTGAAGCCTTAAATCAAAAATGACATTCAGGTTTTGTAAGATGATTTCTCTGCATGGGAAAGATTAATACATCATCTAGTATTTTAACAAAATATTGAATTACTGTAGTTTTTTCTTTTAGCACAGAAAATAGCACCTCAATTTTTCATTATTAATTCTTAAATTAATTTTTAGCAGCTAATTTTGACTTATTTCCTGTATGAAAGAATGTCCTTTCTTCTTACTATGTCTGAAATACATTTCTTTGCAATCCTAGGGTACCTCATAGCTTTTTCTGCCTATCTTTCACATGCTGTGGGGGTGATCCCAAGAATAGAGTAATTTCTACTTAGTGCGTTCACAACAGGAAGATCCAGGAGGTGCAATTCCAGCTGCAAAGGAGTAGTTAGCAGTTGCTGTGGCTGGGGGAGGAGGGAAAGCAATCACACAGGATTTTAAGATCAGCCAGGGAGAGAAGGAAGCAGGCAGCAACAGAAACTGTGAATTGGCTGTTTTGAAGCAAACAGTAGAGAGCGGATGACCTACTGAGGAAAACATCAGAGATGATTCCCGTTGCATTCGGTCTTCTGTGAGGGTGTCATTGGGTGGCAGGTTTCTTTGAGGGTAGTGTTATTCAGAAGAATTGTATTGGTTTTGCGTGGCAAGGTTTTAGTAGCGGGGGGGGGCTACAGGGGTGGCTTCTGTGAGAAGCTGCTAGAAATTTCCCCCATGTCCGATAGAGTCAATGCCAGCCGGCTCCAAGAGGGACCTGTCACTGGCCAAGGCCGAGCCCATCAGCGATGGTGGTAGCGCCTCTGGGATAAAATGTTTAAGAAAGGGGAAAAAAAAAAAAAAACCCCGTGCAATTGCAAAAGGTAAGACCCCGGTGAGGCAGGCTGTGCCCCGGCAGCCCATGGAGGTTAACGGTGGAGCAGATGTCCACCTGCAGCCCATGGAGGACCCCACACCAGAGCAGGTGGATGCCCGAAGGAAGCTGTGAACCCACGGGAAGCCCATGCTGGAGCAGGCTCCTGGCAGGACCTGTGGACCCGTGGAGAGAGGAGCCCATGCTGGCGCAGGTTTGCTGGTAGGACTTGTGACCCCGTGAGGGACCCACGCTGGAGCAGTCTGTTCCTGAAGGACTGCACCACATGGAAGGGACCCACGCTGGAACAGTTTGTGAAGAACTGCAGCCCGTAGGAGGGACTCATGTTGGAGAAGTTCATGGAGGACTGTCTCCCATGGGAGGGACCCCACGCTGGAGCAGGGGAAGAGTGTGAGGAGTCCTCCCCTGAGGAGGAAGGAGCGGCAGAGACAACGTGTGATGAACGGACCACAACCCCCATTCCCCATCCCCCTGTGCCGCTCAGGGGGAGGAGGCAGAGGAAATCAGGAGTGAAGTTGAGCCTGGGAAGAAGGGAGGGGTGGGGGGAAGGTGTGTTAAGATCTGGTTTTTATTTTCTCATTACCTTACTCTGATCTTGATTGGTATTAAATTAAACTAATTTCCCCCAGTTGAGTCTGTTTCGCCTGTGATGGTAATTGGTGAGTGATCTCTCCCTGTCCGTATCTCAACCCATGAGCCTTTCATTTTATTTTCTCTCCCTCTGTCCAATTGAGGAGGGGAGTGAGAGCGGCTTGGTGGGCACCTGGCGTCCAGCTAAGGTCAACCCACCACAGGAATACGGGAAATACCTAGAATTTCTGTCAGGCTAAAAGGTCTGAATCTCCTTCAAGCTTCAGGAGCACCTGTTAATAGGGAACACATAATGTGGTCTGCTTGTTCTCCTGCTGCAGGCTGAAGATGGAGAAAGGAGCAAACCATGCATATGAGCTGGTCTCTTCGTAGCCTGAGGCTTCCTCTTACTGAACATTTTGCAGTTAGGTAAATGCAGGCCTACTAATGTTAGATATATGCATGCATATAATTCCTTTTAATACACATAGTCCTGATAGTTCTTTCAGTTTTTCTATTTTATATCTAGCATAGAGCTGTATTTCTGAAGTTTGAGTGCATTTGTGGGAATACATGGTTTCTTTTCCATATTATGAGAAGCTATTTGTAGGTGAAGAGGGTGTGCAAAAGCTGAAACGAGTGGAAAGAGAAGTGGGTAGAGACTTGGTGAGGAGATGGGGGCAAATAGTCTTTGCTGTTGTAAAAAGTAGAGAACTACTACTTTTGAGCTGTCTGTATTTGCAAATGGGGAGGATGGAGAGCTGTAAGGTACTAAAATAACCCTGTGTAAGAGCAAAGTCATTCAAAATTAAGCAAGTTATTTCACTTTGGAAAACGAAAGTTACAATTTAACTTTCTCAAAATCATAGCTTTTCATTCTGGTTATGAAACCTGCTTAGAGTACTGATAAATCAAGCACTCTGCCTCCTCTCCCACCGAGATAGCAAAAAGCAGACCCACAAGTAAGATAGAGGATAATGCTATAGCTGCATGGCCTAGCGTCTGTCCTGTTAAGGGTTAATGAGTTTAATGAGTTTAGTCTAGAATGGTTTGGTGTTTTTGTATCAGCTCCTCTTTGATTTACTCTTTTTGGAACAACCACACTTCAACTCTTTTAAAACCTTTTGTCAGTGACTTTAAAAAAAAATAATATTGGCAAGCATGTAAAAAAAGTTCACTTATTTCAATAATATATGTTATTTCTTTCCCCTTTTGCCACAGACTTGTTCTGTGACTCTCTAAAATAGAGGAGGTTCTTCCTTTGTGTTCTGTTCATTCAGCACCTTAAACAGAGTGTTTTTGATCAGTACTCGAGCAGTAGATGTTCAGCAAGTTCTAATACTTTGAATCCTACACAGAAGTTGCCGTTCCTAGTGTCTTCTGCTGCGTCAGGTCTGTAGAACAGCTGCTGGTATCACAACTGTAATGTGAAGCTAGGTAGCACGGAAAGGATGAATCAAAAAGGCTTCTTTAAAACTGTCTTTGGTCAGCTGGAGAATAGTAAGACTCAGAGCAATACCTTGTTTTGGATAAAGGAAGAATAAATAATTGATTTTTTAAAAATTTCTCCTAGTCTAGGAATAATATAGTTGATAAAAGCCTGTAGAGCTTTGGGCTAGGTGGTAACTGCAAACATTCAGTTAATTTTCCAAATGTTTCCTAAACTCTCTGGTCAGTTTATCTTATGCTCCTGTCTTAGCTGCAGAAGAATATAGTTGTCCTTTATTAAGGGGGAGGGGAAAATGCAAATGTTTGTTTTCAAAGTTTTATTTTGGATTTTATTTCCTATGGATGCAAATCTTTGGAAATGTAAGCTGTTTCTCACACAAAAAAAAAGGAAGGTAGGAAAACTAGTCACTTAGAAATGAAAATAGAACATTTCTGTTGCTGTGAAGCATGAGAACGTCACGTTTTCAACTTCACACTCTTGTTCAGGATGGGAAAAGGTGGGAAGCAGTTTTCCATACAATTACATTGCACAGTCTTCCAGGGAGAAGATGATCTTTTTTCTCCTAGCCATTCCTTCAGTTTGTCTCCCTGAGCTCTTTTCCCGAGGAAGGAATATTTGCATGAGTGTGTGTCTGTGGTGCTCTTGTTTTCGTTTTAGCTTTGAAGCAACCCTCTGTCTGTGCTGTGGAGCTCAGTTACATGGTGTGTGACTTCTCAAGCAGAGCACTGCCTGGGGTTCTCGTGGTTCCCTAAAGCTGTGTAACGTGGGGGTCTGTGTCACCTTCTGACTGATCTTGTTTTCTGTCACAGGGAATTAAAATTGACTGTAGCTTCTACTGAAGCTTTGGCCTCTGTTTCAAATGTTGACTATTAAAATGTCATTATTGTAACCTTCAGCAAGGCATTTAGCTAAATTTCCTTATGAACATTGCAACAACAGCTTTTTGCTTAATTCTACTCTAACTTGTTTGCAAGGATGGTTATTTGCATCTTTGAGTTCAGTTTTCTTTCTTGCTTTTCAGTGCGTTCAGCGTATACTTTTTAAATCAGTCTATTTATCACAGCGCAGGGAGGCTGCAGGAAGCACACCATACTTTGAAAATACAATAATGGTAATAAAGAAGTCATGAAGTTCGTAATAATACTTTTTTACAGTATAGTAGCTTGGACAAATGGAACTTGAATCTTTGTTGCTTACAAAGTCTTCAGATATTTGTTTCTGAAAGCTTTGGATACCTCAAGTATCCAAACCTATAAGTTTTTGCAATATGTTTTTTTGCAAGGTAAGTGTAAGAAAAGAGGCTTGTCATGTACATGTATAATTTCCTACAGGCTGTAAAAACAGAGAGAGAAATTTTAAACATCTCCTTTTTCTTTTGGCTTTAGGAAGGATTTTGGAAGCTTGCCAATTTGTTTAAAAAACAGCCTGCTCAGATAACGTTGTTTTTATCTGCTATACAAGCACGCACTTCATCTTCATCTGGATGGTCCAAATCTAGAAACAAATTAACTTTCTCCCTGACAGCTGGTATTCATATCTGATAGTAAATAAGCACTCTAAGTTGCATCCTATGCTAATGTCTGTAAACTTACAAGTTACCTTGTTTTGTAAAAACAATTCCTTACCGATGCTTGAGAAATGAAAAATGTCCATTCTTAAACTGTGATTAGATATTTTATGTAGGAAGGAAGGAGGAGGGACAGTGTAGCTTCCTTGGGTGTCTCAGATTACATGTAAAGTAAGGAAAATCTAAGCCTAAATTAGTAATGGAGAAGGAAGTAGAATTTTCATACTTTTTCTTATGAAGACTTTCAGAAAGTATGAGTCACACTATTAAACCTACTATAAACCTACTATTTTAAAAACCTACTATGAACCTACTATTTTAAGAGATGATTTTCTCTAACATAGTCTTGACATTTTTACAGGCCTTTGGTAGTCTCAAGCCCTTCGTTTTTGTAGGTAAGTATATGGTATGTTTGGATCAGAACATTAACATCCATTTGTGGTAGTTCTTCACATTTAGTCACTATATCAACCCATAAGAATTTAACAGCTACGTAGTGATATTTCCTGTGACAGCAGATGTTTTTGGACCTTTACAGATCATGAGCCAAGTTGAGGGACAACAGAAGAATCTTGTACAAGCCATTGAAGCTCTCCCAAGTTCTGGGCCCCTTTCTGCCTTGGATCAGGACTTGCTGCTTTTAAAAGCTACCTCTGCTGCCACCCTGAGCTGCCTTGGAGAATGTCTGACTCTATTACAGCAAAGCATGCATCAAGTGGGCCAGCATCATAGCAGGACGCTGTCATCAGGTGAGCACAAGCTCTCTTGGGTATTATTTTATGTGCCTTGGGGTTTTTTATTATCATACTGAAGCAGGCAAAATTAACTATTCCTCAGAGAGGCAAGCTGGGGTGAGCAGCTTATTCTTAATGACAGTGCAGAACCTGCTTGGTTGGGTTTTTTTGCCTTTTTTTTTTTGTTTTTAGATTGAAATCACAATACAGATTTGTTTGATAAAAATACGTGTAATATTACGCAATACTACAGTGAAAATCATATTTCTAGTTTTCTACATGGAAGGATGCTGCTGAGGCAGATTTATTACAGTCTGTGTTTTTCTTTAAATCTGGAAAGAGTTCTCCATGCTGCTATTTTAAAAAAAAAAAAAAAATCTGTGGCAAATTTTTATGAGCCTAAAATGTCAAACAGTGTGATTCTGCATTGAGCTCTGCAGGCATGAGCCTCTCAGTCCCCACGTAGCTCAATTTTTTTCAGTTCACCCAGTTCTACATCTCTGTCCATAATGTCGGAAGTTGGACCTTTAGCTTTCTGAAAGAATGGTCAGTTTTTTTCCATACACAAACTGCACTGAATACTCTAAGAGAAGGAGCAGGACTTGATATAAGAGGAGCAGCAGCAGCAGAACTCTGGGTACAGGGTGGCTTTTTATGTTTTCTTCAGGTGCTTCAACAACATCCCCCCCAACCTGTCCTTACTTACAGTAGGTTTACTACAGGGCAGGATATATCTTCAGGGCTGCTGAGACAGCTAGGTAGGAAGCCCTCTGAAGAATTTCCATTGTTGGGAGATTAGAAATGTGAGAGGGTCAGCTAAGAAGTAGGCAAATGATGTAAAAAGGGTCCTTGGAAAAAAACAGTGTAAAAACGTTGACACCTATACTATGGTATATCATGACTTTCTTGCATCCAGATTCTGATACATTTCATAAAGGAACATAAACAAAAAATTTTCTCATTTTCTGTATTCTGGTTTTCTTGTAGAAAATGCAAAAAAACCTTGCACATATCTAAATAGTAATGATAAAGTGCATTTAATTGAGTTCTTTGATATAATTTAATTTCAAAAAAGAATGGTTTGGAACAAAGATGAAAAGCATCCTTCAAAGAAAAGTCACTTTCTAGTTTCAAAGTCCCTGAAGGTTGTTTTTCATGTCCATGTGACATAAGTGAACTGCAAGAGATAGATGACTTGAGTTATACATGTCCTTGAATCTGTGTCCAAATAATCTTCTGTTAAATCAGTGTCTGTATTTTGACTTGATAATGATTTTTGAGGATCTGTGCACAAGAACAGAGAAAAGCAAGAATAAGATTAGTAATTGCTGAAAGGGAATCCCAGACTTTTTGAAAAAAAGTGGAAAGCCACGATTATAAAGTACTTAATAAAATTTAATAGTGTTTTTGTTTGTTCCTCCTAAGACTTTAATCTTATACAAGAATCCTTTCAGGAATCAAAATTTTGTAGCACTGGTTCACACCAGCATCTTTGGTGTAACTGTAAGATCCTGAATGCAAACAGTTATTCTTCAGTGTCTATGTGTGCTTATTCTTTGATATGTAATTTAAAAACAAACAAACAAACAACTAAAAGCTGCTGAAATATTTAGTCCCTTCTCCCTGACTGAAAGAGTCTGTGAAACAATTTTTTTTTTTCCCCTTTTCTTTTCCCCAGGCCTTGTTATGCAACACGGTTGCCTGAAAGAACCTGGCCTACAAGTCTTGATTACTGATTTTCCTACACACTTAATCTTGTCCACGCGTACTTTGATAAACATTTCTGCTGAGTCGGTAGAGTTTCAGAGTCTGCATAAACTCATACCTAATCAGACTAGTGCCTTTAGAGTTTGCTAGAGGATTACTTAATTCTGAGAGATGATATATTTAATTTTGATTCTGTGTCCTCCAGGTGAATTTTTTTAATTCATACCCAGAAGGTGCAAAGATGACCTTTACTGTCACCTGTTGATACTGTCAGGTGAAAATGACTCTTGTTAGTTTAAAAGCCATATGTTCCTCTGATAGGAAGTCTCAAATGCCTTTCCCATGAGATGTGGTGGCCCTGTGCAATTTATTGCCAAATGTTTCCATCCCAGTGCTGTCTCATTACCTGCTGCATAGTGTCCAAGATGCTAGTGGGCATTGTGGGGCAGGATCCACAAAATTTTGTAGGGAGAGACAAGATAGGAATTTGATAACTTATTTTCTTGCTTCTAGCCTACAGTTCATGAAAGCAGTCCAGTCCAGCAAAGCAGCACAGTCCTGCTCATGTCGAGTGTGAGATAATCAATGGCTCAACTTCGGCAATTTGAACTTACGCTTGAGTTTGCCTTCCTTCAGCATCAAAAGCTCTCACTATTATGCCATAAAGAGAGAGAACTGCCTGAAAAGTAGATATATATCTACTTTCTCTGCTTTCTCTGTACCTTTGCTCTACTCGTGTCCTTGAAGTCTTTATGGCTGATTATGCAAGGACTGCGGACTTCTCTGTGCACCATAGCCCTTGCGATCTTACTGCTTCTCAAGCAAGGACTTAAAGTAGCTGAGAGTTTCTGACCTAGTCCTTACGGAATGCACTCATTAAGATTATAATTAAGTAGTAGCTATTTTAAACAGACTTTATTGTTTTAAACAGAAAAAAATACCTCCTTTCTTTTGATGTAAATATTGCTTTGTTTTCCAGTAATGTGAGTAGAAAGAAAGCAACTTGGTGTTCAGTTTAGTGGAATCTTATCCAGAATCTAGGATTGTGTAGGTCTTGACTTTAGATATTTTTATGGCATCCTTTGTCATGGAATAGTTTAAGGATGACATGATTTTTCGTCTTCATTTTCATGTTTCTCATGAGTTGTCAGTCTTAGACCTCAAGCCTACAAGCAGACATGAAGATTAAACTGAAGTCTTTGATGTTGCCTTGAAGGGTGGTCAGTACATGTTTTATTTCCACTATAAAGCTTCAAGGAAGGGTTTTTGTGACTGTCTTTTTTGTTAGTGCTTGATTTTGGAAGTGTATCAACAAGAACAGTCAGTGAAGCAAAATTCTGTTTGTGTCTCTACTTTTGAGTCAAAATAATGTCAAATAATGTCAAATTCATTTCTAGCTGTCATTGTTAAAGGTATGTGCATTGATCACTGGCTAAATTCTTTGTAATTTTTTCTTTCATTGAAAAATATGCTGGAGAAGGATATTGTTAGCTGAAAGTTACATATAGCATGAGTTGAGGATGAGGGATTGCATCTAATACAAGCTGCTTTGGGTTTGGGAATTTTGCTCTTTTTGTAGGAGGGGGAAGAATGTCAAGGATTCTCTTATAGGCCAAGAATGTCACCACTTAGGTACACGTACAGTATTTGGTAATCAGCATTAAGTGCCTTGTGACAACCTTGAGTTCATTTAGCATGCAGACAGGAAACAGGTGCCTTTTAAAATAAAAATGTGGAGAAGAGACTTTTGTCTTCACTTCAAACTTTAAAACTTTTAGTGTTATTTTTTCCTCCTATGTAGCCTTTGGCAGAAGAGTATATCTAGAGCCTATTGACTGCTACGGTTAACGTCCTTCCCTCCCAAACTGCAAACAGAGCAAACTTGAATGTTTGTTTTAAAGTAGCTTTACCAGCTTATGTTGTGTTTTAAGTCTGGGTTTTTTTATTTTAGCATTTTGGCAGACAGAATCCTGTCTTGTAGTAGCAGCCTGCACAGATAAATCCATTCTTTTCGTCTGCGTTTCACGTTAGCCATGAATAAAGCATCTCCCTGATAGGAGTTCCCTCCTGTATTTTTCTGTTTCTCACTTGCCCCCTTTTCCAAAGTGTAAAATAGAATGTTTCTTTCTTCTGAGGATTTTTAAAAACAAAACCCAAACCCTTCCTCACTATGGATTTTCTGAAGTTCATTTGAATGTGCGAATGCGGCTTATTTTGGCTCCCATGGCAGCAAATGGATTGAAGATGATTCTGGAGTTGGGGGGGAATGTACTTGAACTTTATTTTAGCAGATTCTCTGTTGCCTGCTTTTTGGGGAAAATAAATGGACAGGAAAGACAAAATCTAGATGCTTTCAATTGGGTGACGAATGACATCTCTCCTGCAGCTGAGATGGCAGGAGGAGAGAACAATGAGCAGAGGAGTCCTTTCTTGCTTAACCCCTCCCTGCCCCTCCCCAAATGCTTGTGAGCAGGGAAGGGTGAGGAAAGAAGACAGGGTATGACATGTTCTTTGTTACTGGTGTAATTTACTAAATTTGGCATGGTCAGTCAGGTCTCCCTTAAATGCATCATTGCTAGACTTGCTTCTGTCAAGAATAACCAAAACAATTTGATGTTCTATCTAAATGCTAATACATTATTCCTTATATGTTCTTCTTTCTTTGGGAGATAGCATTATTTTCTAGTCCCCGCACAGCATTAGCAAATATAATGTTGTCTTTCTAACCTGAAAAGCAGATATGCAGCTGCCACTAGCTGTTGCTGGTTCAGCCCGCTGTAGGATTCAGCGGAGAGACAAAACTGTCGCATCCATCCCTGGCAGGGGAAGGAATCCAGATCTAATCTTGGTCTCTCCTTGAGGCCTACCATTGCATTGTTAAGGGGATATTTGTTAGAGTATAGTTACAGTATATTGTAAGAGTTTTATCAATAGATGTTAGCTTACAGTTGTGCCAGGAAAAAACGTAAGTGTGTTTTTTTTGGTCTATAAACCAAAACCAGAGGACTTAAAAATAGAAAGGTTTTTGTTATACAATTGAGGTAGGTGTTAAGCATATTTCATGCATCAATTATCATGCAAAAATGTAGTTTGAAGGTACATCAGGTACCTAGAAAATGAGAACAATAAAAGAAAATTATCAACATTCCTTAACTGAAAAATCTTCTGTAAACCTCTTTGGGGAGAATTTCCCTCCCTCCTCCTGTGTGCCCCTGTGAAAGGGAAACACGTTTCTCCTGAGGGCATTTGTGTGGGATACAGCCTATTGTGCCATCTGAAATAGATGGGGTTTTGTGAACTGTAGTGTTGCTATAGGGAAAGGAGAGTAGGTTGTATCTGGATGCTGTACTTTTCTTATGGAGAAGTGTTCTCCTCTGCCTTGGTGGATTTGTCTGCTGTGTGTTCATCACAGTGGAAATCTGTGTTGAGGGGAAGCGGGAAAGCAGCTCATTTTGGGATATTTTCTATAAGAACTCTCATTTTGTGTGTACATATGCACTGAACTTCCAGAGGAATCAGGCTTGGGTTTTCATGCCTGGAACCACAGAACCAACACCGTGCAGGTAGAAGAGATCTGACTGATTTTACTAGTTGTGTATTTGGTACGTCCTTTCTAATTTTTCCATAGTTTGCTGCAGAAATAGATGTTTTGTTTTAATTAGTGTAGGGCTTTGCATAGCCTTAAAGCAAATAGTAAAGTAGCTGTGAATGCTTTTATATAATTTGTGACTGCCTTTCTGGAGAATTTCTTTAGAATTATGAAATGTATCAAAATAAGAATTGAATTTACCTTTCTGTCAGCTGTCTTTGGCTATGACTGAGAACAGAGCAAAAATCTGGCTTAAAAACAGTGACAGCAATTTCTTCCTATTCTTATCAACTCTGAAGATAAACTTTCTCGTAATATGTTTAGTTTTTATATATTTTTTTTTTCTTCTTAAAGTCTTTAAAAGAACAGGAATTGAACTAGTGATAGAAAATTGTGAGTGCCATAAAGTGGCAAAGATGGCAACTCCATTAGAGTAGATCACGTTATTTACAGATGGCAGCTTAGTCTGCAGAGAGTAAATTCCAATAAAATAATTTGATTTGATATTGGACAGAGAACAACTACCTGTACTATTTTGTGGTAAGAGTAACTTCTACTAGTGCAGATGAGAACATTTTGGATGTTCAACTGATAATGTGAGTGAAGTAGGAGCCATGTTGTTGTGTCCCTTCACTTTCTATATGGAGAGATTGTGTTCTGATCTTAGTTGATTTTAAGATTATTACTGATGAGTTCTCTCTTCATACTTTGCTTTTGCCTGAAAAGTAGGCTGCTATATTAGGCATATGGCAACTCCCTTGGGACGATATGAGAATGCTGACATCTCAGAGTAAGATTTGTAGACTAAAGATTGTAGATTAAAGATCGTCAAAGGTTCCCTGATGACACTTTGAAACTAGGCATGGAATTTTTTCAACTTGTTCAGAGAGCTGACTTTTTATTTATTTAGGTTTCTGTGGCGTATGACTAATATCTTTTACTGCATATATCTCTTCTGCAAAGTAGTCAAGTTCCAGGCAGACAGTTCAACAAAACAAATTTTCTCGCCTGCAGGGGTGTTGAGGAAACAGATGTGCTTTATCCTTTGAACCTTAATTCTTGGCATCCTATTGGTGTTGGCTAGGTCATAATGTGTTGTTAAGATCTGTTTAAAAATTGATTAAGCTGACAAGATTTGTTGTTTTGTGAGGGTAGCATTGCCCTTGGGACAGGTGGAATAACATGCTCGCATAGTTCTAACAGTTTCTCTTTCTGTAAGAGAGTCTCTAAAATGTGTGGAGAAAGATGAAGTAAATAGTCTTTTTACAGTGTGTTTGTACTGAAGACGAAAACTAGTATAGTGTTTTTAAAAATATGTAAGTGATGGTGAAGTAAATGTTCACACTTAAAAATTTCCCTTGAAGCAAGGTATTTATTCAAGTGGGAGCCTTTTCTTGTGCTTATTTACAGAAATCAGATTAAAAAAAATTTAATTAAAAAATAAGTTTTTACAGTGAAGGCCAAATAGATTGTGTGTGCAGAGAGAAAATGGATAGTCCAAGGAAATGATTGGATGACTTACTTTCAAAGATTGGCATAAAGAGAAGTCAGTTCAATTTTTTTTTTTTTTTTAGTCTCTCTTTAATAGGAAAATGGCAGCAATAATCCAATATTCAGCTGTTTGACAGGGAGAAACAGAAAAATAGATTGAGATTTGTTACTGCAAAGTAATTAAGAGAAGAGAAGCATAGGCACGCTCCATCAAACTCTTTGTGGCTATTCAAAAGTGAAACAAGTTTATTGTAACTTCTTGCTTTATTTTGTCTTCGAAAGCTGTACTAATTAACATCAAAAACAGTAAAAAATTTTTAACGGTTTGCAGACATGTGAATTCCCTCCAAGGAACCAACATTTTTATTTGAAATTTTCCAATTTACTTTTATTGTTCATGCTGATGGTATGCTCCCTTTCTCCCATGCAGCGAGAATCCATTTTGGATCTGCCAAAACAATTTTCAGATTATCCTCTGAATCAGAGCTTGTGTTGCGGGATCTGGGGTTATCCTTTGTTCCTAGCAGCAAATTGCTCAAGACCTGAGGAGCAAGCAAAGAGATACTATGACTACAGTCGCTGTGCTCTTCATTCCTTGCCGTGTATATATCAACATCGTGTGTAGATTTAACTCCGTCTTTGGAATGGGGGCAGATGTTAGCTTCCTGATGTGTAGGACCAATGTGTAGAACCAATCCAAGAAGATGACCTTTTGCTTGATACTTGCATTTTCTCTCACGTGGTTCACATAACTCAACCGGGACTTAGAACATCTGCTGGCATAATCCTCAAAGTCATTGAAACCCAAAAAGCTTTGCATATGTGGCCTGACAGCAGAACCACAGAGATGTTCTTCCTTTGGCAATGGGAAATTTGAGTCATTGTGTGAAATATACATTAAAAAAACCCCAACAAACCTGGATTTTTTTTCCCCTGTTGGTTACTCAGATCTTTGAAAATCATTTTATACTTAACTATTTACTTATGCTTTCTTCAGCAAAAGATGGTGCCACAAAATCACACTAAGCAAGTAGTCCTGAAGTTTTGTCATGTCATCATAACTTAATGCCATTTTAGATGAGCGAAATGTTCTGTAATTATTTTATCTTTAGAATTCGGTATGAGGTCAGATATAGGATTTGTGGCCCATTTTTTAATTATATATGTGTTAATATAATAGCACACAGCATTACCTCACCAGATCAAACCATTGACTTTAATTAGGGGGCAACCTCTGGTAACCCCTGGTGATATGGAGAGGAGAAATTGCATGTTCTTTAATGTACTTTATGTTGATTTGGGTCACCTTAAAAAGTTGTCAGTGATGAGAGAAGGAGATCGTCCCTGTGGCACTAATTGTGTTTTCATATACAAATTATGGTAATGACTGAAAAGCTGCAATTTTCTTATCCATAGTTCTGCATTTTATAGCAGCGTGTAATTAATAGCTGAAATTTAAGCCCTATGCTGAGGGCTACTGATTTGAATGGTGATACTATGTTTTAGAGCAGTAAGGGAGGAACAACTGTGCAGTTGCCTTAGCTGACGTTCTTTCTGTCTTGGCCTCCTTAAATACTGGCCCATCCTGGAAATCAGGTGCCCCCAGAAATAAGGGTTATTCTGATGTCTAGTTCTGTTTGATTCATATTTAATGTGTATCTTTCTAATGAGACTTCTTCTAAACTGTGGTCTTGGGACTAGTAAAGCATTTTAGCACTTAATCTAGAAAGAGCTTTTAGTAGTACAGACAGAAATAAAATACAGCTGCTAAGCTTAAAACTCCGATTTCAGGCAGAAGAAATGGAGGGATGGGGAACATATTACCTGAACTAGTCTTTGGACTGGGGTATGATGCAAAAGCTAGATAATTTGTCACCCTTCTGATACTGATCCATATTTATAAGATGTGGCAAACACCTGCACTGTATCAAGAATGTTTACTTGGATAACTTCATAACTATTACAATACTGGATGGAGAATACTTGCTTAATTACCAAGATGTACCAGATTGTATAACCTTTAAGTATAATGCTATCTGGTGGTAGGAGTAACATTTAAAAATCTTCCTTCATTGACTTAAAAAAAAAAAAAAAATGATCACAGATAAATTGGCATAGAAGATGATAGAGTATTTTTGTTACTAAAGAAAAACTGTGCGTGGAAGCAGAGAAGAGATAGCAGTTCATTTATATTAGTAGAATGATGAGATGAATGGAAGAAATCTGTAATCTGTCTCTTGTAAGTTGACACCCATTTTCTGCTTCAGAAGGTATCCTGGGATGGCCTGGGCCCAAGTCGCACTCCACAGAGCAACTGAAAAATGGTGCCCTCAGCTCCTTATCATCTGCTAGTGCCAGCATTACATGGGCAATAGTACCATCTGCAGCCCAGGATGGACAGGCACTACAACCAAACACAGAGGTAAGCATGCTAGGTCTCTATGGGCTGTTTCTGTTGTATCTGAGACTTGACATAGGTTAGATGCAAACCATGTATGATGGTGGATGCTTTTATTAATTACTTATTGTACTTTTTTCTTTATAGTACCCTATTTGTTTGAAATTAGTTGTGAAAATGCTAAGTTTCATGCGAAAATGTGCTCTAAAAACTAGAAAAATAGTAACTTGACAATATTGCTGTTCGCTTTTGCTTCTCTGAGGTACTTTGGACAGAGACAGCGGACTATGGCAAGCATACAGTCTCTTTTCTAGTTGTAAAAGCATTTAACAGACTGTCAGTACACATTTCTATCTTCTGGTGATAGAAAAAACTGTTTGGTTTTTATGCTGGTTTGAGATAGACAGGAGACACTAGGACCACAACATTTGCTTGCTACTTTTTCTTCCATGTTGCTGTTTGCTCTTGGGTGTCTCTTGAGTACAGCTGACTATTCTGTGAGCTGAAAAAGTATATTGTTTTCTGACCCCTTTTCCTGTTAAGTGATTATGGGCAGAACTTGTCCACATCATCCTGCACCAGCCTGTTGATTTGTGCTTTTGTGGCATTTACTTGGTAAAGGGCAGTTCTGAAGCATCGACTCTTTGAGGAGGCTCACAGCTGCGTATCAGGCATCTCATGCACTGAAAGTCTTTCACCATGCCAAACTTCTCCAGCTTCTACTGTCTGCTTCGGTTCCCAGTGCTGCCCACCAGGAAAACACTTCACTCTGAGACCCCACAGATTGTAGGGCACCTGGAGCACGTGAGACCTGGAGAACTGGGAAGAAGTTTTTGAGAGAGCTGAAGAAACCCTTTTCTACTAGTGAATGCTCTCTGGCAATTGGAATGGCTTAAATTAAATGATATCACCTTTAACAAAATGTGTAATGGCTGGGGACATCAATAAAACTGTTTTTCCAGTTCTTTTGTAGTATCTTGAATTGAATATAGTTCAAAAAAAACCAAAGATAAAACACATTTTTTTTTTTTAGTAGCACGTGTTAATTTGGTCCTCTTCCAGATCTGTCCTTCAAAAGTAATTTCAAATTCTGTCACTCCTAGTGTCTGTTAATCACAATGTTTAAATTACCTATAATTGCTTTTTATTAGGAAGTTGTGTAATTACTTTTTCAGATAAGCCAACTGCAGTTCTTATAGTGTGTTTTTAAGACCAGAGGCTATTTAAGAATATGGTTTTGGGAGTTACTGCTTTACTCACTGATCCACTGCAATTTGTTTTGTTAGGTTTTTTAGATGTTTTTATTCTTGACCACCTGGTAAAGCCAAATGGGATGTGGAAGCATGGGCTTTGCAGCAAGAACAAAAAGAGTCGCAGCTGATTTAACTCATCTCAGGCAGTTGAGTTGAGCCGTTTATGACTTGTTTTAAATGACAATTTTTTTTTAAGTCCAATCTCCTCCCCTTCACTTCCTGATGAGAGATACGGGGTTGTGCGTGTGGCTTGAACTGCTTCTCTTGTGGAACTCATGATTTATTGAGAAGGGAGTGCCCTTGAAGAGATGGATATAAATAAGGGAGCATAGCACTGTTTGTAGTACAGAATCCTCAGTGCTTTGTGGGAAGTCTTCCTGAAATCAGCAGCCTGCATTGGGAGGCCCTGGAGCACTAGCCCTTAAAAAAGAAGAAAAAAAGGAGGGGGGGGGAAGAGAATAAATAAGATTTTTAAGTTATAAAAAGCTCAGCTGAAGATGGTGTTTTCGGCAGAAGCAGTAAGTGGAAGTTTGTGGATTGGTGGAGCAACAAGAAGCAGTTGGACTCATAAGTGTAATTTTTGTTATGGTAGTACAGTTTATTAAGCAGAAATTTGGTTTTGCCCCGAGAAAGTGGCCTGAATCAGGATTCGTTGCTGGAAGCTCTTGCCAACCTTGCGTCTTGCCTTCCACTGACTCCTTGTGTGCTTCCTGTTGTCTGAGATTGATACTGTTGGCTCGCAATTTGAAGTGCTCTTTTAAATGTAGCTGATATATTTTTCAGTTTTGATCATTTTGATCAAGGTATCAGTGCCCCATTGGAAGGTTGAAGCACAAAACCTGAATTGTGGAAGAGATGTTAGATGCAACTGTTCACAAGTTGGAGCTTTTGTGTTTTCATATTCATCTTCAGATCAAGCAAGTTGTCATGCCCTGTTACCTCTCGGCTGCTGTAGTCAGATCCTTTTCTGGGAGAGGAGGTGAAGTTTTCCTAGAGTGCTGCAGGTTCTGCCCAGCTGTCCAAGCTGAGCCAAGTGTCAAACAGGAAGCTGGAGCTTCTTGTTGCTGTGGCTAGAGAAAGGAGGGTGAGAGAACAGGCTTTGAAGAAGAGAAAAAATCTTTTGGGCAACATAGCTGTTACCCTGCTAAGGATGCTATCTGAGCCAGGTAGTCACTCAAGAGATGATGTCTGACACCCCCCCAAAGTTATCAAAGGTGTTTGACTTTAACACACTTTAACAATTCTGTGTACAGGATTTAAGCATGTTTTTAAATATATTCTGGCCTGTTGTGTGTCCAAGGCAGGAGCCTAGGTTTGGCACTGAGTAGCCAGTTCCTTCTGAAAGGTATAAAAGCACTTGACTGTGCTAGTTACTTGGTATGTGTAATTACATATAAAAGCAATTGCAAATCATCACACTCCACTTGTTTCGTAGTCCAGATACATTGTTGTTAATAACTGTGGTGACATCAGCAGAGAATGACAAAATGCATCTAGATGTCATTGTTTGGCAAATTTTTGACATTGAATACCCTGACTTCTTTTTTTATCTGGTAGCTTCTTTTAGATGTAGAAGAAAAGAGGAATCCACAAGTGTCATTCAAATGAAGCTTATTTCTCTTAATGATTAAAATGGTTAAAAACCCCCAAACTAGGCACTGGATGATCCTCATTTCTGAAGAAGTTGGTAGTGTATTAATGGGGCTCAGCTTTCAAAATATACCTGCCAAAAGAAGTGAGCCTTGCTTTTACAGAAGTTGAGAAGAGATTGCTGGTTCCTCTGTCAGTGCTATCAAAATTAATTCCAATTTCTTCTTTGGGCCTAGATTTTTATTTTAAAAAATCTGTACTTTTTATGATATAACCTCTATCTCTTAGTCAGAAGCTATACCCCAAAGGAATGGGAGAGAGCTTTTTGGCTAACGCTCAGCATAATATAGTAGATGTACTGTCCAAACAAATTGTGAATTGACCTGTAGTTTGAAATAGAAAAAGCCATTAAATTACTACCCTTGAGGAACAACTGACTCAGCTGCTTTTATTATAGAATGTTATTTATAAGGAAAAGATGATTTTAGGTACGTGGATCAGCAGTGATTTTAAAAAGAAAACAGAGTTATGTTGGGGGGCGATGACTGCTGAGGAATCTTTCCCATACAGCAGGCTGCCAGTGGCAGCAGTTTCCTGGCAATGTGACCAAGTGGCTGAATGTGTTTAGTGATGGCTGTGTTAATTCTCAGCACAGCATGTAGACACTTTGCAGCAGTGCATTAAGCAACATCATTAACAAACCAATGACTTGTTCTCTTCCATGTTTTTTATATGTTTATGAAGAAGCATGGCTCTTTATAATTCTCCTCTGGAATAACAAGGCTCATCTGATGCAATTTTGAATACTTAAGCATTCTTGAGGGATATAGTAAGTTCTGGAGTTGAGTTTTGATGGCACAGATAACTAAAGTAAAACCTTTCTTTTTGGTCTGTCGCAGTGTCAGGGTTTCAGGAATGCAGAGTTTCGCCCCTGGTAAAATAATGCAGCAGCTGAAGATTCTTCTCTTTAGATAATGTGTTGGTGTTTACTTGCTTTTGTTATTGAGGGTGTTTCTTGCTTCCAAATGCAGGGATATAATTTGAGATACTGCTTAAACTAATTCAGAAAATACAGAATTTTGTGGCAGAGATTATTTTCTTGTGTATTCCTTGCCTATTTTAGCATGTCCTTTCTTGATGTTGCTGTTTCGTCTTCCCAGATGAGTTTTCTTTTAGGGTTGTGATACAGGACAGCACAAAGTTAAAGCCTGTTATCTTCACTGAAAGAAGTAACCCCTGACAGTGAAATGCTGGATCAAGCACCTTTGTCTTTTATTTTTCATACCTTTTTTTTTTTGGTATAAGCGTCCAATTTTTTGTTTGTTTCCTTTTTTTTTTTTTTTGTCAGTCCACAGTCAGCAGGTAGAAGCAGAAATAAGGGCTGAACTGAACAGAACTATTCTCCATCTGATGTGAGTTGATGTAAAATACTTTTGTGCATCCCCTAGTGAACCACTTTGGACTTTTGGCGTAAGCTATGTTGTAATTTTCAAGGTATTATTTAAGGTTTTTTCCCTTAAAGCAGAACAGGACAAATCTGGTATGGAATATGCCAGAGTACACTCTTCAGAGCTGTGACGTGAACTTGGTCTGCGTACAGTCTGCAGTAAACGGAACCCTGCTTCCTTCATTTAAGGGTTTATAATTTTGAAATTCCTTTCAAGAAATACTGAAATTGATTAGTTTTAAAATATTGAGTCTCATAGTAAATTCAGTTGTAATAAACTTGGTGTCTAAGTAGAATAAAGGTGTGAATCACTTCTATGTGTGAGCTACTGTTCCAGTTCAACTAATTGTCATTTTGGGTGTCAGAATTCCCCTTCTGAGCTGACAAAATGTAACTGCAGGCCGAATGCTTCCCCTGGCAGCCAAATACAGATGGGAAACAGGCTGTTCTTATGCGGGACCTGACAGGGAAGGAATCATTTTCTTTTAATCTAACAGTTTAGTTAAGAATTATTACAAAAATCATGCTGTAGCTACATCTGTGATTTAGCTTTCTTCATGTGATTTTTATGCCTTAGAATGCCATGCCAGCTGATTCTTTCCATCCTGTGGATCTGGTATCTATGCAGTCTCTCTGCTTTCCTGTTCCTAACTTTCCCTTGCTTGTGCGCATGAGAAACTGTACATATGCTCCATATTGAAGTGTCTTTTTAATAGGATTGAAGTTTTAGCTCTGTAGGATTGAGGCTTTAGCTCTGATTATCTAACTGCTAAACCAGGTTTTAATTGTGATAGTGATTGCAAGGGCAGTCAAGGCCAGGTTATTAAAGACATTTCGGGGCCCTAGATGATCTGAACCTTGATGCTTTCAACTGTAAGAAGGAACTGTGCTAGTTACAGGAGGTGCTGAATTGTTTAGTTCTTAATTTTAAAAGGTTATGTGTTTTTGTCCAATCTCTTCAGGTGATAGTAGCTTTCAAGCTGAAGTTGTTTTCTATCTGTAGGTTAGTATACATCCTAATATGATGATACTTCATTACAGAATGTGTTAGAGATGCTAAGAAATAATTTTAAAAGTGCTCCTGCAATTTTAGAAACTAAGCTGTACCTACAAGAAATTATTTCTAATTCAGTATTACCTTTTTTTAATATATCTGTGTCTCAGCAGACTTGCCCAGGACTGTGGATCGTTTCCTAGTGTAAATTGTTCCTAGTGTTTCCTAGTTCCTTTTTGTACTTGACATAAATCCGTGTAATTGATGTTGGGGGATCAGCTTAGCCATGAACATACAGAGCTAGCCACAAGTGCAGTAATGGAAAGAGAACAGATCAGGGTGGGAAAGTAACATTTGCAGTATTACAAAGAGTTCCTTTTCACTGTTTAGTACAGACATTGCAGGATTTCTGAATGTGCTCTGCTTTTTGCCTTCTGCATGATTAACTACTTTTCAGGCCGAAGAGCACAGTAAATGGCCCGTAATGACTTGGATAGATAAATTAATCTCTAGGCAAAGATGGTATCAGTTAATCCATTCACTAGCAGACCATCTAAAAAATGAAATCTGAGATAATCAATTGAAGGTATATTTAAGGATAATCAAGGGAAGGTATATTTAAGGATTAAATGTACAATTACACTAAAAGTAGAATTAAATAACGCTAAGCCTGCTACAGCAGCACTGACAATGACTAAAATAATCTAGCTAATTTTGATTTTATTTTTTTGATCACTTTCTGGAATAGTTACTGTGGCAGCAAACAATCTCTAGTAAAACTGTTTATGCAAATAATTAATAAAAATTTAGCTCCAGCCAAAGCCATTGCATTTTATTGAGTCACTCCCGCCTCCAAAATGCATGCATTCCAGCTGCTCTCTATATAATATATTCGAGAGTAATATTCTACTTAAAATAAAAATATGAAGCTTTAATACAAAATTTGCATCTAATTTGAATAAACATGAGGCTCTGATTCATGTGGCATTCCGTAATTACTAGTGAAATTCAGTGAAAACTAATCATTGGAATATAAAGAACTCAGGTTCCCTTGCAGTAAGGCTTAAAAATTGAGTTGAAATGGATCAATTGCTTACTCTGTTCATTATAAAACCTGTGCCCTCTGCAAAACGAACTCTGAAGCCAATGTTAATTTTATTTCAGGATTATGTGCTAATTGATTTGTTGTGTGCCAATTGATTTGCTTTGTGCTGTCAGTTTTATTTCTTAGAATGTTTATATGTGTGGGTTTGGCAATACTGCCCATTAGTAAGCTTACCCATCTCATTAAGACTGTCAATAACTTAGCTAGACTTTAGTAAGTTGAGCTGAACTCTTCTACAACAATTATTTGTCTCAGGTTGGAATTGCTTTATCTTGCTTAGTGAAGCATCATCCAAACCGGCTTCAGCTGTTCCATCTGGTCTTGCTAGAAAAAAATAAGGTTTTCTGCTTGTATGATGAATTCTAGTGATTCTTTATTTGAAAAGCCCTGAATGTGGAAACAGCTGTGATGAAAGTACTTAATTATAAAACTTTGTCTCAGAGGAGGAGTTGGAAGGAGATTATGAAAGAGGCAGGACTCTTCTACATTATAGTGTAGAGAGACCGCAGTCGTCTTCACAGTCTGAGATGGACCAGGCGATTCATCAGGCTGAGAACAAATCTTAGAAGATTTTCAAGTAGAGAGTTCCACTGGCCTCAAGAAGTTAGCTGTATAAAAGATGACAATCTTCTAGGCTCAATTTGTTTCACATACATTGAATGTTCTCCTGGTATGATTTATAATGATTTATTTTTCTTTTGAAAGACTTGAGCCTGTCTTTTTTTTTTTTTGTGTGTGTGTGTGTGTGTGACAGTAATGAGAATGTGTATAGTGGATGGGACAAGAAATTGCAGGAAGAGTCAGGATGGTTTAATAAGTGTGTTGCCTTGAGGAAAGATTGTTAATACTGCTTGTATTAACGTGTCTGTACCATTTCTCTCATCTTACAAATATGCTGGGATGTGATACTGCATACAAGAAATAGCACTGTGAGAACTGGATTTACACATAGATTAGTATTGCAAGACCAGATGATTGTAAAGGTTAAATTTGTAGTTGTCCATCTTTTTGTGCCCTCTTTGCATATGTGAACGATATATTATTGACTAATGTGGTAGCATTTTTCTGCCATAAATTTGCTTATCTAGCATACAAAGTGACATAGAAGAGAATTACAGCTGGCTGAATGACTTCAGTTCTGTTACTTCTTAACTTCTCAGTTACTGAGCTTTGCAAGCAGAATCGTTATGGAATCACAGAGTACTCCAGGTTGGAAGGGACCTCTGGAGGTCCTGCAGTTCAATACTTTGCTCAAAGCAGAACTAATCAGGTCAGCTTGCTCAGGGTCATGTCCAGTCAAGTCTTGAACACCTCCAACAGTGGAGGTCCCACAACATCTCTGCACAAACTGTTGCAGTTTCTCTAGGGATTTTATCAATGGGAGCAAAGGTTTGTTTGAGTATGATGCCTTTCCCTGTCAGGGTGCTGTACTGTCTGGTGGGCGACTAAAATCGCCTGCTGGGTTCCTTACCAAAAAGTGTTTGTCTTTCCCTTCTTTGTGAGAGTATGAGGCAAGTTGTTCCTAGTTCTTCAGGTTTCTCCCTAAGGATCTTATTCTAGAGATGATCCGTTTTAATACAGGGGGATGTCTAGAGAGTATAGCCTTCTGACATACTTTCCTCCTCCATGTTAGTCTCCGAGCAGCTCAGTGCAGACTTTTGTCTTTAGCTCCCCAAAAGTTATAAGCATGTGACTTTCAGACTCCTCACGATCTCTGAAGTCCTGCCTGGCCAGTGATGGGAATCTGTCCTGCTGCACTGTATGGTTTGTAAACTTGTAAATTCTGAGTAACTTATTTTGGATAGTGTCAGATGCTGTATTTATAGCCATCTTGCTTCTAAAAAATTGGATTCTGAAAACAAAACTGAGTATCTTTCAGGTAATTGTTCTTCACTAGTATCTGTATTGCATTAGGAATAGGTTTTGTTAAAATGCTTTATGATGTGACACTGTATTTCTTGTGGTTTTAGGTTAGCATAAAATTTACTGTTGTGATTTATGCTAGCCTTCAAGGTTTTTTACTTCAATTTAGGACAAGTCCATGGGGCTTTTCTCTTTGTGCGTTTTTTTTATAGTCTCATGTTGCTGTTCCTTTCTGATGATACCAGTGATGAAAAATATTTATTCCCAGTTCTTACTGAATTTATGCAATACTGCAAAGTCCTCTTGTGTTTTAGGATTCAGATTAAACAGTGCTGTACTTCAGTAGCCCTCATTTCATGAAAGGTGCTCATAAGATGTGTGGACTGGTGTGCTGGTACTTAATCTTTTCCTGCGGAGGCTGTGCTTGGGAATTAGCTGATTTTCAGCTGATTTTCAGAACTGACTACCTTCGGTTTGTGAAAATCAAAATTTGGAAGAGGAATTGTCTTATGAAGGAGACACAAACACGTAGGGAAAAAGTTGTCCGACAAACATTATTTGGTGCATAACAGGATTACAATGGTAACCCAAATGAGGATCTCCGTTTAAAAGCATGTTAAGTCACTGACTGTTTCTTTATTCTTAAACATAATCACTTCCATGGTTAGTTTCTAATATTTTTTCTGAAGGCTTACACAGGCTATACTGCAACATAAACAGATGCCCGTTGTTTAATGTTACATGCACTTTTTCCTATTCTTTAAACAATAAACCAACCCTTTTTCTTCTTAAATCTCGTATGTTATCTGGTCCTCATCACTGCTATATTGTTACATTTACTTCTAAATGTGGTCACAGATCAGAGTTAAACACATCTGCAGTGTAGGAAAAGCAAGCTTTCTGAGCTTGTTCTTTAAGGATGAAAAGACTTCTGTTCCTAGAGATACTACTGCAAAATATTAACAAAGAAGCATTAGTAAAGCTCTCAAAATAGTGAATATCCGAATAATGTGCTTGCCTCCAGATGCCTGGCAGATTGGTTTTGTTGGGAAGGAAAAAGATTGCAGACCTGTTCGTCGCCTAAGATACAGGTTTTGTGATTATTTTCTTTGCTTGCATCATACATATGTCAGCCTGTCTACATTTACGAAGTATTAGTATCATGATGCATTTCTACTTTGCTTGCTTGCTTCGCAGTGAAATAAGGATCTCCTAAAGAGAGTTAGGTATTGCTTGGTTTAGTAGATGACTCTGTGCGGTAGACAGATTGCTCATATTGCTGCACTTTGATCCTTGCACTTGTCCCTAAACTGGAGAGATTTTATGAACATCCAGTGTGTTTAGCATATTCAATTAAAAAAACCCCAAACAACAAACCACAAAATATATATAAATTATCCATACACAAAAAAATGAGACGTCTTAGTTGTTGGTAGCCCTAGTTTTGAAGATTTTTATTTTCTCTGGAGACCTGATTTGCCAAACACAAATAATAAATTTGGTAAGAAATTAATTTCTGGGCACCTTGTAGACATTCTTTCCTGATGCAAGCTTTTTCTACCAAATATTCTATGGTTTGACCTATGAATGATAAACGATGTATCCAGGATTACATAAAAGCTTTGACTCCACTCTCTCACACCCCAAACCCAGATGCAGCAGTTACCTATCCAGATAGATATGCCTGGATTATTTTTCTTGGTATACATAGTTTAAGGTAAGTAGAAAATCTGCCTATTATGCCATTTTTCCTTCATCCAGTTGTATGAAGGAGAAATTAACTGTCTTGCTGATTGGATCTGTACGTAGATGACAGTAGCAAAGCAAAAAGAAAGTGATATTTTTGCTTGCCATAGCATTGTTGTGTATAAGTTATAGTGCGCTCACTTTTTAATTGTAAAATCCTTCTCATTTGATTGTCATCCTCTGTTACTTGCTTTGATGTTTTATAAGTTCTTAACTTTAATTTTGGTTCGTCATTGTTATAGCTAAGCTATAATGATTGAATGCTGGGAAAAGTGTGACTGTGGGTTTGTGTGTTTTGAGGTTTTGGGGAGGGTGGGTTCCCCCTTGCGGTGGTAGACTTCTTGCATATTAATACTGTAGCAAAAATTTTCCCAGCAATTAAAGCAAAAGCTACTGACAAAAGCAGTAGAGGAGACAGCTCCTATGAAATATTCAGAGTAAATGAAGAAAATCAGCTCAGCTGAGCCATCTATTTTTCTACCTTTAAGAGACCTTTTTCAGGATGAAATTGAGATGTACGGGCTGTAATAAGTTTTGCTTTCTAAATTCTCCATTTAAGCTCTGCTTTGGTTCTGAGCTCGTTAAGTCTCTTTAAAAAAAAAAAAATCAAACCTTGAACACTGGGGGACCTTAAGTCTCTTTGAAGGTCACTGGAACTTTGGTATCCAGGTGCCCACATTACAAGTGGTGTATGGGATGTCGGTGTGTTTGAGGTTTTATCTTTGATCCACTCCCTCTTTGCGATGATCAGTCACAGGGCTACCAGGAGCAAAGCATAAATAAGACTACAGTAAGATGGAGGCCAGGGCTGAAGCCATGACCTGAGTTCACTCTACCACTGCTTTTCCAACCCTCTTTTTTCCCCTTCCTCTGCTTACATTGTGTAATGGTCTGGTGGTAAGTGTTGAGAAGAGTATTTTCTATTTTGTTTTATCTGAACTGTTCTTGAAGAGTAGAAAAGCTTATATAAAGAGATACAGGAGCTTGTTGGATATAAAAAAAAGTGTTGCTATCTTATAGTTAAGCTTAAAGTTGCTAATCTGTTAATGACAATGCATTTGGAAGTTAGAGGAGAAGTGCATGGATGATGATGATTATTTCAGTCTTTACAGTGGGTTTGAAGTAAATATGTTTGAGTTTTTGTTTTGTTTCAAGGTTTAGGTTGAAGTAAACTGAAATTTTCTATTTCATTTCTATTGCATTCATTTCAATTTTCTGTATGGGAATTACTGCTCCTTTCACAGCTGTATTAGGTTTGCATGGCAAGATTTCAGTAGCAGGGGGGCTACAGGGGTGGCTTCTGTGAGAAGCTGCTAGAAGCTTCCCCAATGTCTGAAAGAGCCGATGCCAGCCGGCTCCAAGATGGACCCACCACTGGCCAAGGCCAAGCCCATCAGCGACGGTGGTAGCACCTCTGGGATAACGTATTTAAGAAGGGGAAAAAGTTGTTGCGCAACAGCAACTGCAGCTGAAGAGAGGGGTGAGAGTATGTGAGAGAGACAACTCTGCAGACACCAAGGGCAGGGAAGAAGGAGGGGGAGGAGGTGCTCCAGGCGCCGGAGCAGACATTCCCCTGCA
>NW_008824808.1:1529316-1532226 GCF_000699105.1 Pygoscelis adeliae
GAGCAGCGGAGACATTGTGGGATGAACGGACCGCAACCCCCATTCCCCGTCCCCCTGTGCTGCTTGGGGTGGGAGGAGGTAGAGAAAATGGGGAGCGAAGTTGAGCCTGGGAAGAAGGGAGGAGTGGGGGGAAGGTGTTTTTAAGATTTGGTTTTATTTCTCATTATCCTACTCTGATTTGATTGGTAATAAATTAAACTAATTTCCCCCAGTTGAGTCTGTTTCGCCTGTGATGGTAATTGGTGAGTGATCTCTCCCTGTCCTTATCTCAACCCATGAGCCTTTTGTTATATTTTATCTCCCCCTGTCCAGCTGAGGAGGGGAGTGATAGAGCGGCTTTGGTGGGCACCTGGCATCCAGCCAGGGTCAACCCACCACAACAGCATGCTAATATGCTAGTCTGTATATAGAATAGTTTAATAAGTACAACTTACTGGACAAGCTACATTTGAGATTCAAATCACTGCTAATGAGGGATAGGTGCAGTAAATTTGCATGTTTTTCTATCAGGTGCATGCCACAGATGGTAGTAAATGCAATTAAATATTTTGAAGGTGTATATGCTGGAATAAGAGAAGACAAGTGACACATTGAAGTTAGTGTAGTTTTGTCGATTCTGATACAGTGACAAGCCCTGCGAGAAGCTAACAGCTCATTATATATTACTACTTTTGGGGTATTCTTACTGTATTTACTTTACAAAGAGAATTCTAACTTTGGTATTGAGACTGGTGAAAATCTTATGGGGCCAATTTGTCACATTAACGTAAGTGTGCTAAAGCTCTCTGACCTTACAGAGTTATATTTAATCTTACACCCACAGAAAACCTGTTTGCAAGCTCTCAAGTTATACAAGTGCAAGTGTAAATGATGCTTGCAAACCTATATCATTAACGAAGGGAATCTGAAAATCAAAATGAGGCCTTTGACTTTTATGTGCACTAGTAGAACTAATTGTAATTAGATGACTCTACAGAAAATATGGCAATCCTTGCCTAGTCTAAAAATGCTAATTCTGTTTAATGTTGCTTCTGAACAAGCCCTGCAAGTAATTTATTCCATCTTTCTCTCAATGCAGAAATGTTTCATACAGTGTTATTTTTTTGGTATCGTTTGCAATTTTTTTGAATGTAGAAAGACTTAAGGACTACTTCCCTTGGAATATTATTAAATGATGTCTTTTTATCCAGATGTTTTAAGTTCCTAAGATTCATCCTCTTGCTCCTGACTACAGTCCTTTTTGTTCTGGTCCTGGTTTCTCACTTTTACTCTTCCAATTCTCTCCCCCATCCCACCGAGGGGGGGAAGGGGGAGCAGTGAGCGAGCTGCTGTGTGGTGCTCAGTTGTCGACTAAGGTTAAACCACGACAACTACATAAAAACTTTTTCACGCCTTATTGAAAATTCTTAGAATATTTTGGTGTAATTATATGAAGAATTGCCTTATGAGTCCTATACAAGTCCTCAGTGTGTCCCTGTCAGGATACATATGGTCTCTGCGTATTAGTATGATGGAGAAAAGGCTGAGTGATGCAATGCCTTCTTTGCCTCAGTCTTTACTGGTGACATCAGCCTTCAGGAATCCCAGGCCTCTGAAATCAGAGGGAAAGTCTGGAGGAAGACTTAGCCTTGGTGGAGGAGGAACAGGTTAGGCAGCACTTCAGCTGCACATACATAACTCCATGGAGCCTGATGGGATGCACCTATGAGCATGGAGGGCGTTGGCCAATGTCATTGCAAGGCCACCATCTATTGCCTTCAAAGGGTCATGGTGTTTGGGAGAGGTTCATGAAGACTGGAATAAAGCAAATGTCACTCCTGTCTTCAAGAAGGGCAAAGAGGAACATCTGGGGATGTTCTGGTAACATCTGGGGAGCTGCAGGTTGGTCAGCCTCTCCTTGATCCCTGGGAAGGTGGTAGAGCACCTAACCCTGGACAGCATTTCCAAACACATGAAGGACAAGAGATCAGGAGTAGACAGCATGGATTTACAAAGGGGAGATCATGCTTGACCAACATGATAGTCTTCTACAATGAAGTGACTGGCTTGGTGCATGTGGGGAGAGCAGTGGATGTTGTTTGCTTTGACCTTGGTAAGCTTTTTGACCCCTGTCTTCCATAACATCCTCATAGACAAGCTGACAGAGTATGGCTTAGATAAGTGGGCAGTGAGGTGGATTAAAAACTGAATGGCCAGGCCCAGAGGGTTGTGGTACAAGGTCCTTGGAGGCCGGTCACTAAGTGGTATACCCCAGGGGTCAATACTGGGGCCAGTACTGTTCAACATCTTCATTAATGACCTGGACGATGGGGCAGAGTGCACCCTCAGCAAGTTTGTAGATGATAAAAAAACTGGGAGGAGTGGCTGGTGAGCCAGCGGGTTGTGCTGCCATTGAGAGGGACCTTGACAGGCTGGACAGAGGAATCTCATCAAGTTCAACACAGGGAAATCCAAAGTCCTGCATCCGGGGGTATCTGAGGGTAAGCCCCTGCACCAGTACAGGCTGGGGGCCAACTGGCTGGAAAGCGACTTTTGCAGAGAAGACCTTGGGGTCCTTCCTGGTGGACAACAAGCTGACCATGAGGCAGCACCCTCGTGGCAAAGAGGGCCAACAGCATCCTGGGCTGCTTTAGGAAGAGTGTTGCCAGAGGTGAGGCCACATCTTTGGTGCTGTGTGCAGTTCTGGGCTCCCCAGTGCAAGAGAGACATGGACTTACTGGAGTGAGTCCAGCACAGGTCCACAAAGGTGATGAAGGTTCTGGAGCATCCTTCACGTGAGGAGAAGCTGAGAGAGCTGGGACTGTTCAGCCTAGAGAAGAGAAGGTGCAGGGAAGCCCACCAGCTTGTATAAATACCTGATGGGAGGGAGTGAAGGACAGGGAGATAGAGTCTTCTCAGTAGTGCCCAGTG
>NW_008824808.1:1532819-1535273 GCF_000699105.1 Pygoscelis adeliae
ACGTCCCCCCCTTCCTTCTTCTTCCCCCAGCTTTTTATACTGAGCATGACGTCCCATGGTATGGAATATCCCATTGGCCAGTTTGGGTCAGCTGTCCTGGCTGTGCCCCCTCCCAGCTTCTTGTGTTCCTCCAGCCTTCTCAGTTGGTAGAGCATGGGAAGTTGGAAAGTCCTTGACTAGTATAAACACTACCTAGCAACAACTAAAAACATGGCTGTGTTATCAACATTGTTCTCACCCTAAATCCAAAACACAGCACTGTACCAGCTACTAGGAAGGAAATTAACTCTATCCCTGCTGAAACCAGGACACTGTGATTCTGTATATGCCTTTCTCTCCCCCCTAACAAATAAAAAAGATTAGATCCATGTCATGCTTGACAGTACTATTGCATGATATGGTTTGTGAAGCATACTGGAAAACCAAGCTCTGAGCCTTATAACCGAACTAATTATCTAAAAATTAATTTCCAGCACAGCAGTTAATTTGAAAAATTAACTTGTGGAAGAAGCTTTGGAAGAACAGAGGCAGGTTTGCCCTTTGACAGAAATGTAGCTTTTAACTCTGTCTTTCTATCCCAGGCTTGTGGAAGTGTCTTTTTCCTGAAGACTTTTTTTTTTTCAAATACAGAATGTTTCCTTCAGAAACAATTTCTTTCCCTTACAGGTTTCATCTGTTAAAAAACAATCAGCGTGTTTTCTGATGAAGACTGCTGACTAGAACATCCGTTTCGCATCCCAGCAGATGACCTCTCTAAATTAATCAGTCTCAGTTCTAATGAAGTGACCTGTTTAAAATAGATCTCTGCCACCATGTGTTTTCATGTCTTTGGCCTTTAAACTTCGAAGTGAATCCCCGTGGGAATTCTAGAAATGATCTGTTGTTTCCCATTCAGATTTTTCTGAAAAATCCTGGTGCTTCAGCCCAGTGTTGGAAACTCATTTTGATGAAAATGATTTTAAATATAAAGCCCCTTTTTGGTGCTTGTTTGTAACTGGTTCAGTATTTGATTCTCAGGGTTAGCACCCAAGCCTAGCTGTGCTGTTCGTTCCCAGGCTGAGCTGCACACAGCTCAGTAGCTTTTACATTATGCTCTGACCACACAGGGATGGAGCAAATCACTGCTTTCCTTGTTCAGTTTTGCAATTATATGTCTGTATCTGATAATTCAGAAAAGCTGCCATTAAAGGATAATCACTCAACATAATTTTTTGCAGTCTACTGAATGCTTACACATCAGTTACTACTAAACTGCATACTATTTCTGTGGAAAGAAAAAGAATTAAAAACCTGATTGGACTTTTATGACACTTTAAAGATACAGTAGCTTTGTATTTTGTGGCTGCATGTCCACACACCCTGTGTTGTGCTTACATGGTTGGTTTTTTTTTAAGAAAATATGCGTTAGTTAAAAAAGAAATGTCTATTTTCTGTGCTCTTAAAAAGCAATTCAGTAATTACCTAGAACAGCTAATGAGAAGAGAGGGAAATACAGAAAGGATATTGCTTACTGAAGATGACTGCTGTTCAGTTCCTGTGACATAAATTATAAACTGCTACTTAAGTTCTTATTTTCTTGGCAAGTGAGAAAAGATGTAGACAACTGATGTCATTCTACATGCACTGAAGGTCATTAGTATGTTGATAACTCTTAATAGTAGAGTTGCGGGATTTTTGGTGCCCTTGCACATGTTCTTAAAATAGGAGATAATTAAGATAATTAAAATTATTGTCCTTATTGCAGAATGGTCATTAAACATGCTTGATCCTAGTGTTACATTGTACTTATCCTCCCTGATGAGCAGAAAGTCTTTCATTTAAAACAATGCAAACACTGCTTTCCTGAGCACCTAAACTGTTGCTTGCCCTCACCGTGCACGTTTTGTAGAGTAGCAGTGAGAGGCAGTTGCTATTTTGTTAGTAATGCTTTGAAAGGCATGGAAAACCTAACACCTATTTTAGCAGGAAAGAAGAATTTCTGTCCCTGGCTGAATGTGCAATCTTCAGGAGAGAAAAAAAAATTCTTAATATATGATTTAGTCTGCGAACTTGTCAATGTGCAATTTGTTTATTTTCTGATGCTGTTAACAACTAAAGGTTACTCAGCTGCTATATATTCACTTGAAAGCATGTTACCTACTAGCGTGTTCTCTCTCTCTCTCACACTTGTGCACACTCACACACACTTGTGCCCCCTCCCTCCTGCCCCCCCACCTGGAGAACCTTTGGGTTCCCAAGCCCACCGGGGTATCCTTTGGGAAACAGCAGCACCATTTCCCAGTTGGAGCTGTGTGCAGTTAAACTCGCTGATCTCCGTGCCGTGTGACTAGAAATGCAAGGAGCAGATTGACATCCGGTGCACGCTCTCCAACTTGTCGGATAGCCAAAAAAAAAAAAAAAAAAAAAAGGGGGGGGGGGGGGGGGGGGGGGGGGGGCCCTTGGTTTTTTTCTTGC
>NW_008824808.1:1535288-1546098 GCF_000699105.1 Pygoscelis adeliae
GTTTGCAGCGAGCTCAGTTCATGGCAGTAACGGAAGCAGCAGTGCTTATTCGGTAGCTCAGTTGCTCTCAATGAGGTCAAGCTGGATCAAAGGGAAACCTCCTGTGGAAGCATCTACTGTAAGTTCTGATACTGCTTTTTCTACGCTCCCTCCAAATGAATTGTAGCCTGTACAGCTGAGCCAGGCGTTGGTGCTTTATGTCTCCCCAGCTGATAATGTTGTATGAGGTTGTCAAATTTTATGTTAATTGAACTTGTCGGTAAGGCGTCAGTTGGATAATAATGCTGTTCATTTTGGGAGGAAAGGGCTTATCGTTCTGTCCTTTATTTTCTGAGTGGGAAGAAGAAAGTGGTTTTGTCCTTTTGAAAAGCTCCAAGCTGTTGAGGTTACAGCTCACCAGGTTCTGTTTTATGTAACGTACATATTCCACTTTCTAAATAAAGTAATTGTAAAGTGTCTTTCAAATGTCCTTGGATTTCACCACTAGCTATTCTTTTGGGAATAGTTACCTAAACATTTACTTAATTAAAAAAAAAAAAAAAAGAAAAAGAAAAAAGAGGAAAAGAGAAAACAGTTTATTAAAATCTTGGAAACATCTGTAGCAACTAAATTTCAGAGACACTCTCCTTACACAAGCTGCTGTTCACCTGAGGGGTCTCTAATGTGATCATTCAGAAATATTTCTTTGAAACCTAGTTCTGAATATCAGCTGGTTTTAATGAAACTTTTCAGTTGCAAAGACTTTCACAATGAGATGAAAAATTTCTCATTTTATGTAACGAACCAGCTGTTTTTGCAAAAATGCTATTTAGCATGAAGGAATGCTAACTTTTGCAGGTAGTGTTGTCTCATTCACAGCATGGAAACCTTGGGGAATAATGTAATGCTGGGCTGTAAATTTTTCAGCTATATAACCCAACTTTTTTTTTGAAGTACAAAAAACTTACCTGAATATATATCTGAAAGGCTTGCAGAGTGGTTTCAATGGACTGAACAAAATAACTACCACCTGTTTGGATTATTGTTAGTAATACATTGTAAACCCTGAGGGGAAATAAAGTATCACAAATCATTATCCCTTTCTGCTGTAAAGTTCCTCTTGAAAGGAGATGGTGTGATGTCTCTCTCTTGATCTTTAGCTAGTATGTCTGAAACCAGGCAGTATTGGCATTATTGTGCTGTGAAGCACTGTAATGTTGCAAATGTCATAAAGACTCATGGCATTGCCTTACCCCCCAAAATATAATGTCTTTGTTGTTTTTGGTTTGGTTTTTTTTTTTCCAAAGCTGTGTACTTTAATTACAGTCGTCTTTTTATCTCCTTCAGTTAGTAGTCTTGACTTTCTTAGATATCTAACTTGGAAGTTGGATAGAGGAAAGGGAAAAAATAGCGTGAAATCAGGTCATGCAACATCTAGGTGTGAAGTATGAATATTTGCTGGAGAGATTTATGAAACAAACTCTTGAAGACTCATTTTCAGCTGTGTACTTCTATTTAATAAATAGAAGATCTGTTACTTTAATATGCTGTGATTTTTGTCTGGCATCGCTGCAATATAAATATGAGAAGATATAATGTGTAAATTAGCATCTGATACTTGCCACTCTTGTTCTGAGGATAGGATTGAAATGCTCTATGAACCCATCGCTGGATTTTTTTTATTTTAAATTTGTATCTTTTCTTGGTTTTAACAGAGGCTGTCTTTGGTTCCGTTGAGACAGCTCCATTTTTAAACATATAGTGGAAAAAAACATACTGTATCTTTTTGTCCAGATGGTGATGTTTCTTTTCCTTTCAGCATTCAGCTTCTGAGTTGATCCTAGTTGAAGATGAAATGACAGATACTGAAGATAATGAAGAGGAGGATTTAGGAGTCATGGATGATCAACGTAGTGTAATTCTCCATCTCATCTCTCAGCTCAAACTTGGCATGGACCTTACCAGGGTACGGACGTTGTATCTCTTTTATAATTAATTGTTCATTCTTTTTTCTTCTTCTCATCCTTCTGTGTGTGTGTGTGCATGTTCACGCATGGGATTCCTGTGAGAGTGTTTTGCCCTGGTGGAAAATGAAGTTTGCCTCTTCATAAAGGTGTGGTTCCAGAGAGCTATGGAGTGCTGTCTCCCGCTAGGCAGGCTTTCACATGAAGCGACCACATCAGATATTTTAGGGATGGGGGGACAGGGTTGGGGGGAAGGGAAGGAGAAAAGAAGAAGAAAAAACCTCTGAAACTCTTCCTTATTTTTTCTTAATAAGTCTTTCAAAGCAACCGTATGTTGTGTATGTATCCCACGCGTATGTTAAGTCAGGGTGCACTGGGCATTTGAGGAACCATAATGTCAGTTTTATGGATGAAGGAGATATTTGCTCAAGTTACTGCTTTGTGGATTGGATTCCATTTAATTACTTGGCAGCTTCAAAAAAAACATGATGGTAAAGAAATTACAGTCTTCAACGTATCATTGTTCTTGTCTGTGCTAAGCAGCTCACCAGTTTAACCTGTGCATCCTTCTGGTCCTGGAACCAGTATTGTTATGAGCTTATCCATACTGATATGATCAGAGAAGTTATGGTGTCTGAGAAATTTCCCATGAGTCCTTAGAGTTTTGGAAATGAGGTAGATGGTCTGGAAGCAGGGAATGCCTCTTTTAGAACAGTCCTACATTCCAGGGAAACCTTCTCATGGGACTTAATAATCAAGTGGATTTTTGTAAAGATATGGAATACTCTTTCCTTCCACAAAGGTTTTCTACTTAAAAAAAAAAAAAAAGCAAATAAAACCCCTATAACCCACTTCCACAAGTAAGAAGAGCTCTTTCTGACTTAGTTCCTCCACAAATAAAAAAAAGTTTGGAATGACCAGAGAATGACCCTTGTGCATGAAGTAGCTATGCGGGAGATTCTTCTCATGGGCATTTTGATATTCTGAAGAGTTCGTCTGCTTTCCTTTTGATCTTACATACTAATCAAAATCTATTTTTACTATCACTTTCTTACAAAATAAGGCTTTCTCAATATAGTATTTTCTGCTTCCTCTGAAACAATTGACAGTATTTAAAAATACTTAGTTTTTAAGACTGAGCAATCCCATGATCTGTTGCTAAGTGTAGCTATTGAATAGCTGCACAGAAATTAATATTTTGTTCTAAAGAGAACAAAAGTTTCATCATTTCATTTGTGAATAATTTATACCTGTCACTTTTTAGTATGTCTGGGGTTATGTACAGTTCATTTTTGGTTTTGTTTTCCTTACGTTCCTCAATTTTTCATAGCTCTTCCTCTTTTCTATGTTCGTTTGCTAAGGCTGTCTCAGTCCATAATGTTTAAACTAGACTAAGGTTCCTTATCTGTTGTTTTTGTGTCTTCAGAACATTTTGTCTTTGGTAACGAACAAGATTTTTCTTCCCTGATTTCCAGCATCATCTTTTTGTTACGGCAGAGGAGGCAAAAAACCCAAAGACACACACAGTCAATGTAAATAAAAGAAGTGTAGACACTTACAAGTAGGAAGGTAAATAGATACGATAACCTGTTTCTTACATAGTGTTCTTGGAGCACAATTTTTGAGGATAGTGATGAATATTATCAGATCTATAGTATGGCAAAATATTAGCATTCATGATTGTGTGTATATAATACCCACAGTCTGAAAAGAGGAACAGGCATATGGCAGGGTTAGATCTATCTCTAGTCTGTGTGATACATGAATACACACATGATGAGTATTAATGAGACATGCCACATGTGCACATCACTTTTCTAACCATTTTGAGGATTAGGAAAAAAAAAAAGATTACGAGACAGCTGGCTGCTTTTTTTATTAGCTTTGCTTTCTGACACGAGGCCCTTAGGGCCACAGACGTGTGACGATAAAGCTTGGTTTGTTGGCTGCACCTCTTCTCATTTTTCATTATTCCTCTGAAAGTCAGATTTCGGATAGCCTTGATGCTAGTCAGCTTCTGCTGGAAGTGGTTGTGGCACAGGCTAATATCAGAGGATGTTTTAAATGTTTCCATTTTCCTGTGCCTTCTTCCCTAGGGTTGTTTACTTGGTTCATTTTGTGAGCTATGGATTGTAACATGATACACACGTGAACAAACAGCTCTTCTGAGCCCTTGGTGCCTTTTGGTTCCGGATGCATAATCATTACCTTCATGTACCATATCAGAGGAAACAGCATCTTTTCCTTTTCCTACGGGGTGCTTGCTTATGTTACTGTTGGCCTTGCCTGTGCTGACATGAATTTCCCACAGTGATGATAGCCACATTTAATGTTGCAGAGGTGCTTCACTTTTGAAATATATCATGCTGCCATGCCTTTTAATGAGGAGTTAAACAGTAAAAATCTACTGTGAGGGAAAACACCCGCAATGAAGTATTAAATCTGCATGGGGATTTGCTAGAACAGGCTAGGCTGTGTGATGGCCAAATAGACTTCAATAGCTGCTAGAGAGAGTTGGGTGGGGGAGCAGTTCACAGCAACAGAACATGGTACAAAACTAATGCCTCAAACTGGGCTGGGACTTTTAAACCTCATTTAAGATTTGAATTGCTGGGGAAAAAATAAGTTTCTAAATTGTTTGTTCTTTGGACTTTTAAAAAATGAAAATAGTGCCAAAAATCACTGTCAGCCTGATAAATGTGTTGGCAAATGGCATCTAATGGATTGAAATTAATGCTAACAGTTTGTACAGATGGATGATGACTCCCCCGCATTCCCTTACCTTCCCTATGCAGTTAATATGTGCTAAAAATAAAGGGCTGCCATTCTGTGTAAAAGGGCTGCCAGTAATTCTGCAGAATATCAAACTGTTGTAAATTAACATTGTAGTATGTTCACGATGTCTTAAGTTTTTAATTTGCTTGTCAATATACTTTTACCTTGTAATTTTAAAATGTAAGTGGGATGAAAATAGTCTGGTTCATTCCCTCAGTGACACAGATGACAGTGGAAAGCTTTTGTACCTCTAAGAGAAGGACATCTCAGCATGGGTACCTTGGTCAGATTTCTGAAAAACGTAGGGAATAGTGCTGACACCCATGTTTTGCCTCACAGTAAATAGTAGGGGGGATAAATATCTCTGTTCTTAAGAAGTCATGCTCTTACTTTTCTCAGTTGAGATCAATTGAGATCTTATTAACTATAGTTGAATTCACCTATAGTTTAAGTATAGGTGAATTCAAACCTAGGAGGTTATGATCAAGCTTTGAACCAATATCCTCTTTTGAACCTCAATGAAAAGAGAAGAATGCGTGTTAAACTGCTTCCTTTTCGCATGAAGCCTGAGAGACAATAAGAACAGAGATTATTGTAACATTTTAGAATGCAATCAGGAGATCTTTTGCTTCAGACTTCGGCAACTTGGTATTTATTCTAGAGAGATTCTTTTGTCCATTTGGTTGTCATGCTGGCTTTTTCTCAGGGGAGAAAATTAGGTGGTTTTGACTTTTTATGTGAATACAAAAAAAAAAAAAAATTTTGTAGTCCAAAACCAATATAAAGAACATAGGTCCTAAGTGTATTTTTCTGGACAGTGCATTCTGCTTGTCTGCAGAAGACTTGAAAACCTCATTCCTTTGGAAGCTAGAGTACTAGCACAAGTGCATGACAGTCCAATGCTGGCAAGAAGAATGCTGTACACTTCCAAATTTGTTTATTTCTATTTTGCTTATTTCTGCAGAAATCAAGATAGGGCCAATTAAAAAAAAAAAAAAAAAGGCTGGTGTGATTTTTAGTGATGTTAGTGTGTGGTGGTGTTGCATATTGAAACTTTCAGGCAATGAGATTATTTAGTAAAAGGCAGTGTTTTCTACGCATATTTTGTAATACTGGAGTTGTGTAAGCTTAAAAACTCAAATATTTTTCATATGTAGTTCTGCCTCCTTTTGAGGAAACAGTTCAATTGTTCTACGTTTTGCAGTGGATCCTTTCCTGCTACAATTAAGGATGTAGTTTACATTTTAGTTGGGCTTTCAAAGCAAGATCATTTGAGCTGGAGTTCAAGCTTTATTCAGTTTTTAAATTGATTATTGAAACTGAATAATAAGTGTCCAGTTGTTCGTAACGTCTCGTTCAGTGGCTATGTTGGCATAGCTGTGTTAAGTATGTAGCTGCAAAGCACACAGCTAGTTCTTGAGAGAGTAGGTGTGAGGGCTAGATGATCAAGTCAACAGGATGAAACCGCAGCAGTCTTAATGTTGTACCATATGTTGTACCATAAAATTTGCACCATCTTAAGTTTTCTTTCCTTCTCCTCCATTCGTGCTAATAAAGGTCACTCTTTTTAGAGATAGCCACTTGGACATAACAAGATGCCGAGTGCTGTTTATTCAAATGAGTTTCCCTGTCCTTTCAAATCTGTGCAGTGAACTCATGATAGTCACTACTAGTATTTTGAGACACAAGTGAGTAGGTTTTTTTCCTATGTTTTGCTGTCAGTTTCCTCCTTGATAACTTGGTCTTTGAGTGTACAATTTATATTAAAATGTGATCCTGTATTGAGGTTCAGTAGTGCTGAATTGCATTTTTTTTGAGATTATATCGGATAATGAATATTTGGTCAGAATGAGAATGTTGCAGGTAAGACGGAATTGTTTAAAAAGCTAAAAATACCATAAGAAAATCTACTGGCTTTCCACTTTGCCTCCCAAAGTTTTAGGTTTCACTTTTAAAAACCAGTCTCCTCAGCCCCTCGCTATCACACCACCATGGAGACTGTAGTTTGTCTTTAACACTCAGTAGTTTGCCACTCATAGTGTAAAATTAAGGCCCTGCATCTTTTGGGGCCTCATTGAGTTGGTAACAGAGACCATGTAGAGTCCTCAAGGCTTACAGAGTAGAGTCAGAGGAATATTACGGATGGAACTTTGCTTGACTTATATCTAAACTTGTAAAAATTATTAGCCTATGAAAGACTATATGTGTGTAAATAATAGAAGGAGAGAGAGAAATTGGGGGGGGGGGGGGGGGGGGGAGGGGGGGAGGAGAGAGAGAGGGAGAGGGAGAGAGAACAGAAGGAGAGAGCAAATGAGCGTGTACATTACCAAATGGAACGGCGATCTGTTTTTTTTGCGGTTGTGGTACATTGACTTACTGTGTAGGTTGACTTAGTGTGTAGGTATTAAGACTGCGTTTGAGCCTTTGTGCCTGGAATTTTTTTTCATGTTTACAAGTTTTCTTTGGAAAGAACTAAATGATGAATAAAAGTTTGACAGCTTCTATTTCATTATCCATGGGATCCAAAGGGACTGAACTGTGCTTTGGTCCTGCTTAGGACAGCCTGGGGCAGCAGGGGGGAGAGCAAATGTGTTTATGTTTGAAGGGTGGCTCCCTGCCTGCTGTAAATTACCCTTGCTTTTGGGAAAGGGAAAAAGTAAATGCAATGAAGAATTAAAGAGGAAAGCAGAAGAATTGCTTTAATAGGGGACAGCTGTTGGTCTGCATCTGGCATCATTGAGCCACTTTGACTCTAGACAAATTTGTGAGTGCCAGAAGTTCCTTGTTGGTCACGCAGGATTGACCTGAGCTCCCCTAGGATGGTCCTGCACAAGGTGTTGAGGGTGAGGGAGAAGGAAGGGACAGAAATAAATTATTTTTAGGTCCTGTAGCCCTTGTCTGTTTGCAGTGCACTCCAGGATGTTTCATTGAAAACGTTTAACAAAGTGTTATTCGTAAGTGGGTGACTTCGGCAACATCTGCGCTGTTAGATGAGCCACTCGAGACTGCATCCAAATCACTCAGGGCTGGCTCCCTCCAGCGCAGGCTGCCTAGTGCTCAGTCCCAGATTTTTTTCTGGGCCCCTGGAGCATCTGTAGTCCCAGGATATTAATGTAACAGCTTGTGCAGTTTTTGTTTGTTTCAACTTGTCTGAAAATAAGCTGAAGGCATGCAGGGGCCCACCACAGTTAGTATGGTACGATCTCAGACTGAGGGGACATGCTGTGTGCCTAGAGGTGACAGGAGAGCCTAGCGGTGGCAAGGGATTTGACTTGGAAGGTGGGAGGGGCATGACACATACGATGATAGTGTAGGGCAGAGGGAGTCAAACCTGGGGTGGTTTCCTGCCTCTTGGGAGGAGTCCTTGGCATGGTTTTATCCTTGGAAACACACCCTCGATTGGGTTTTGGTTGGATCTAGTTGGTTCGGTTTGTTAGAGGCTGCAAGGGACCTAATATGTATGCAGTTGGGTGGTCAAGGGCCCAGGAGTGAAATTGGGAGCCCAGTTGTTTGACAGATTGTGTAGATGTGTACCCCTTGCACTATCCACCACTTACAGGTTGGTGATGTGTGTGTTTATATAAAATACTCACCTTCTAGTGGTTTGGGAGGGTGTGCCCCGCCCTTTTTGGAGGGTTATGATTAGTTGGGTTTGTTGATGTTGGATGTAAATTAATTGACATCAAAGTATGTTTTTATGTGCTGTAAACAAGGAGAACAATGGTTCGTTTGTTAACTGAGAGGAGAGGAAAAGGCAAATTTCCACGTGAGTGGAACAGCCCATCCCTGTTGTGTGAGCTGCTGTTGAGAATCGTAATGAAATAGGAAGCAGCCTGCATGGCTATCAAGGCCGCTGCTTTTTCCTTCGCTCGTTATTTACACTGCAAAGAAAATGAAATTGCTGTGGCAGGGGAGGAAAATACGCTGTCCCGAAACTTGGCAGGGCCAGAATTGCAGCTGTCTTAACTGTTCTCCCCCCCTTCTCCCATGGTAGTATGATCATGGGGAAATCATATCTGCCTTTGTCTGCTTTGCATACAGGTAGTGCTTCCAACATTTATTTTGGAGAAAAGATCCCTGCTGGAGATGTATGCAAATTTCATGGCCCATCCAGACCTGTTTTTGTCAATTGCAGCTGGAGCCACTCCCGAGGAAAGAATTATCTGCTTTGTGGAGTATTATCTAACAGCTTTTCACGAAGGCCGAAAGGGAGCGGTTGCCAAGAAGCCCTATAACCCTATAATTGGTGAAACGTTTCATTGCTCGTGGGATGTGCCTAAAGATAAAGTGAAAGCGTTCAGAACTAACGGTGCCTCCACGGTTTCTAAGGACCCAACCAAGGAGTTTGGCCAGGATCAGTCCACGTGCTACAAGCTGAGGTTTGTAGCTGAACAAGTGTCCCATCATCCACCGGTATCTTGCTTTTACTGTGAGTGCAAAGAGAAGAAAATGTGCGTGAACGCTCATGTGTGGACCAAGAGCAAGTTTATGGGCATGTCAATAGGTGTTTCTATGGTAGGTGAAGGTAAGAAATGTGCTTTTATCTTGTTTTGAGCTATGTCGTGGGTGTCAACGCAACAGAAATCCAGATATTTTCCTGCTTGCTCTCCCTCTGACCCTCTGACCTTTCATTTGAACCTTGTGGCTATTTGCTTTTGTGAAGTTTGGAATTAAAACTGTAGGGTTCGTGTAACTTTTTTCTGTCCAGACAGAATGTGAGAGACACATTACGTGTAAAAATGTGTGCTTATATTTGTGTGAGTCTGTTAATTATATCTGAAGTACAGTCATATGTTAAATTGTAGTAGCAAATGGCTACTGACAGTACATTCTGTAAGAACATTTTTATTTGTCTTGCTCACTTTTAAAGTAATAGGCGATTCGGTATGGGACAGTTTCACAACTGGAGCAAAACAATAGGAACAAACACATTTTTACTTAAGCCTAACATTCTTTTTTCATACTTTCTGCAAAGAATCATGGTGTCTGTAGTGTTTGTAAAGTTAAGTGCGTTATCTCAAGCTTTATAGCAAGTCATGTAGTCAAGGCATAAATCGTGATTTGCTGTATCATACATATACGGTCTGCTTTGTGATAAGTCATTGCTCAGCATGAATTCAGAATACAGGGAATCATAACAGATCCTTAATGGATGATCTGAACTGATAAACACACCTGTACCAGTATCGTTACTGACTGCTAATGTATTGATTTAATGTTTCTAAGCAATTTAGTCAGTCCCTTTTGCCATTTGAGGGTAATTGCCTGGGTATGGTTTTTAGTGTTTGGTCTTAACTAGTTTTCAGACTGTGGTCTCAGAAGCACAAGGACAACTTACAGTAAATGCTGCTCTTTGTCATCATTATGTTAAATACTATGATATTAAAGTAGTAAAAACGTAGAGTGGGAAATGTAGTGATTTGGTTTTGCTTATTAATAACAGCAAAACAATTATGGTGAAAACATACGGATAGGTTCTGCTATTTCTACTAGCTAGAACTAAAGAACAAACTCGAACAGAAGAAAGGGCTACAGTAGCTTCATTCCCAATGGCAATATATTTCCTTTTTTGAAGAAGAGCCATGAAACTTCCTTATTGCTGGATTTGATATTGTTGTGATAGTTCAAGTCTATAACAGCACGGCTAACAGCGCGGCTGTTTCCTTCTTCCTATGATTTAGGTATTTTGCTTTTAATACGGAGTAAGGAAGTTGGGAAGGGAGTGTCAGAAGGGAAATCGGTCCTTCTGTCTGTCTCCTGACTATACTACTGCCAGCCTGAGTCATTGGTTTCACTTGCTGCATTTTTCCGGTACATATTAGTTTCTAGTACAGTTTCTGTCAGTGAGGGGAGCTATTCAATGGAAATAAAATTAAACGCAAAGTCACTTAAGATTATGTAGGAGTAGGGGAATTTATTTTTCTTGCTGCTAGCGCACACAGTTACCTGGGATTGGGGGTGTCTACTATGGGGATTATTTAAGACTTTAAAGTCCTCATGTGTCCCAGTTTTGAGAGAGAAAGGGTCTAGGAATTAACCACTTCCCTACCCCATGGATTGTTTAATATGTGTTTGTGAGAATAAGTTCTCCC